>NW_015549652.1:301402-319589 GCF_001515605.1 Sinocyclocheilus anshuiensis | reverse complement strand
GGCTGGGCCTCGCCGTCCACATTTACCAGGTTTTATAATCTGGACGTCCCGGCTTTACAAGCTCGGGTCCTTTCTGCTTAATGGGCTTACTCTAGCAAAACCAGTGTTAAATCAGGCATTTGCCCTCTCTGTACACTCTTGGCCCCCACTGGGTTCCGAGGCTGTAAGATTTTTCTGGGAACGATTACTTAGTGCTGGGCCGACCTCTGTGAGTTTGGCCCTATAGCTTTCTGTGGGGCTTCCCTACAATTACTTCGTCCCTCTGGGCCCTTGGTGCTCAAGGCAAGTTCAAGCATTGGTCGTTCCTCTAACATAGCACGGCGGGATTGTACTGGTTCCCCTTAGCGTCTTAAGCAAGACGCAGTACGAGTGAAGTATCGATAGGGAACGTACTCGTTTACTAATGTAACCTTGGTTCCCTGAGATACGGGAACGAGTACTGCGTTGCTGGCTGTGCTATGTAGCTGCACGACTCGGTCGTCGCTTCAGTCGAAGTAACCTGAGGATCCTATGGCGAAGTGCACGCTTATATAGCCAGATTCCCCGCACAAATTGGCGGACTCTGGCGGGCTGTGCCGCCATAGGCTAGTGCAGCTCCGCTGCCGAGCCATTGGTTCGTTTTTAATACACTGCACGAACCAATGGCCGTGCAGTTTCACTGCGTGATTGAAAAAGGCTTCAGTATTCTGAGAAAAAGGAGTTTTCCCCTTAGCGTCTATCGCAGTATCTCAGGGAACCGAGGTTACGTTAGTAACAGAGTACGTTTTGTAATAACCCCTAACCCAAGTATTAACAATAGTTAATTGTCATTTATTATGATGGCATTTATTATGGCATTTACTTGCCATAGCAACCACCACTAATAATGTATGATGAGTGTGTTTTAGGTATAGCGTAACAATCATTGCATACAAGATGTAAAAAAGAGCAAACAAGTGAACTGTCATATGCATTTGTGACAGAGAGTGAGTACATGCATCCAGAGCATAAATGTCTGATTGAATGAAGTAGTTCTTCAAAGTTGCCATATTAAAACCAATAAAGTCCTATAAATCAAGTATTCACATGGAATGAGTGAAGAAGCAAATGTTGCCTTCTTTCATTAACATTTGCTCTTTCTATTTATTTTTTCCCCATCAAGAGCGCCTCGGCTTTCTTGTAACCTGCTGCTGTTGACACGCTTCCTCTTGTATGAAATATTGCTGCTCCTCAGGGCAGGTTAGCCCACACCAGTCTGCCTGCATAATTTAAAAAGAGTTGCTTTGAAGGAGGAGGAGGTCACTGCCAATGCATCCAGAAAAAAATAAAAAAAACGAATTAAGCATGAGCTCGCAAATTAGCAGGACTGTCTTTCCTCTCCCTGCTAAAAATATTTGATTAAATGCAACGTTATATCTTCTTATGCATCATTACAATAAATAATGCAATGTCAATTGGTACTTATACAGTTAAGGTTTCTCCCGCTGATTAGAGGTGATTGCTAATTGTGTCTGAGCAATCAAAACAATGAAGTACATAATTCTTTCCATAGCCTCAGAGTAAACATATTCACTACATTTGCATGTGTAACACAATGCAAAGCCATTAATGTAGCTCTTTTGACTAGCATTCACTCTGACACTAATTTGCAAACCCAAATAATATAAAACACAAAGTATTAAACTTCAGCGTATAACTAGCTGTGATATGGATGTAAATAATTCCCTCAAAGCATACAAATTCACCTGGTGGATGACAAAACACAGGATAAAAAAAAATATTGAAAACTTGCATTTAAGGAAGGGCCTGAAGACATTTCTAGTGATCAGAATATTATATGAACTCTTTTGACATTTGTGATTAAAAGAATAGCTCACCCCCAATTTTTTTTTTTTCTGAAAATGTACTCACTCTCAGACCTTCCGAGATGTTTATTTCTTCATCTGAACAGATTTGGAGAAATTTAGCATTGCATCACTTGCTCATCACTGGATCCTCTGCAGTGAATGGGTGCCGTCAGAATGAGAGTCCAAACGGCTGATAAAAACATCACAAGAAGTAACCCACACAACTCCAGTCCATCAATTAATGTCTTATTAGGCAAAAAGCTACATGTTTGTAAGAAACAAATCCACCAAGATGTTTTTAATTTCAAACCATTGTTTCCAGGTAAAGTATGAGCCCTAAATCCATAATATTGCTTTCTCCATTGAAAAACCAGGAGAGAAATATTGAGAATATGTACAGATCAAGCATTGTTTACAAGTGAAAACAGTCCAAAATAGTTCTTAAATATATTTTGGTGGGTTTTGATTTAAGAGGACAACAGGGGATGGACTTTTTCACTGGAGGAAGCGTTTTTATGAATTATGGACTTGTAATTTGGCCCGAAGTGACGGTTTAAAGCTAAAATGCCTTAATGATGGATTTGTTTCTTACAAACACGCACCTTTTCACTTCACAAGACATTAATTGATGGACTGGAGTTGCATGGATTACTGTTGCATGTATTATTGTGATGTTTTTATCAGCTGTTTGGACTCTCATTCTCACAGCACCCATTCCCTGCAGAGGATCCATTGGTGAGCAAGTGATGTAATGTACATTTCTCCAAATCTGTTCCAATTAATAACTCATCTACATCTCAGAAAATGTTCAACAAGTCTTCAACCATCCAGTACACCGTAACAACCACATTACATGCTAGAAAACACTTTAACAACTGCATAGAAATGCCCTGGCAACCAACCGATGGCGTGTGAGCCATCAAAACAATTATGCAATAATTCTATTTATAGTCTCCAACTAATTTTATTCACTACGTTTGCATGTATAATGAAGTGTAAAGCCATTATAGTAAAGACTCTGTCCTGGGTATGTTATGGTAAAGAGCAGCATTCTCTCTGACACACACTTCTGAATTTACAAAGACCCGTAGCCTCATATTTCATCAATCCCCCTGTTCTTGTTCCGCCGTTGTTCCTGTTATGTTGTTCTTTTAGTTTCAGGGGTTTGGTGACTTTGAGTTAGTGCACAGACAGTGCTGTGGTGAACTGTTCAAACAGGTCACTAGAGCATCTATTCTACCTGAGGCCATGCAGAGAACAAGAGAAAGAGAGAGGACAAGACAGAGAGGGAGAGAATGTAAAGCAAAAGTAAAAAATATACACTGTTGTCTTTGTGCCGTTCCGCCTAAGGCCTGAAAAGTCAAGGTATTGTGTGGCTTTTTAGTGGACAGCTGTGTGTGTGTGTGTGTGCACATGAGGAGAGAAGTCCTGACCATAAGAGTATATGCAGTTAATGTGCAGTATGCTATATAGTGTATGAACACAGGTTTTATGATATTGATTTTTGAACACAGATTTTATGATATTTGGGGGGGGGTTCTGGTGTGTCTGCCAGCTCTGAAAAGCTGAAAAGAAAACACACGGCCAGTTTGTTATAGGCCAGTAGCTCATAATCATTTAAAGAGACATGCACCCAAACAGAGCTATTTTTGGGTAAAAAGGGTGTTTTAAACGACCATTGAGGAATTTTAACCAAAGTAAGTTACAGACACTTCATGAAGACCCTAAAGAATCATACCAACCTGTGGAAAACTGGCATCTGATGTCCCCTTTAATGCTGCATTTTCATCATTGTCATAAGGGCCGCTTTAGTAAATATTAGCATAAAGAGTCATTTTATTCAGTCAGTTTTTTCTTTCAGGACAAATTTTGTCATGGCAAGTGAAAGCTTGAAGGTAATCTTGATTACTGTAGGTAGTTAAACAATTACTCTGTATTCATGATGTAACGGGAGTAGTGACAGATTTTTTCTTCCCTTTTGTGGTATAAAAAAGTAAAAATTGTAGAGCGGAAAAAGTGGTTCTATTTATTGATGATGTTGTTGATTAAGAAAGAAAGAAAGAAACATTAATTTATGAATCGTTCACAATAAGATCGATTTAGAAAATAGATTTGGGTGAATTTCCATTTCATGCTGACTTAAGTTTGGGAAAACACACTTGCAATGTGTTGACCAGCATTCACACCTGCCTATGAGTATGTTTCCTTAAAGTTGACCTTTGTTGACATTGGCACCAATTTCACAGATAGGACAGGCTGGGCTCTTCATGCTATAAAACTGAGCAGTAGTGTGCATCTATTCTTATATCCATACTTGCCTCTTATTCTCCCTGCATGTCTCTCTTCTCTCCGTTTCTCCTCAAGATGACCCAAAACGTTTCTAATTATGAGCTGGTTCCTGCCGGTGTTCCGGCTGCCAAGCAGTCAGCTGGGTTCACTGATCCCTCAACGTGTACAGCTGTTATCTTTGACTTGTATCCAAAACCCAGATTGGAAGCATGCTCAGAACCAGATAAGTGCGAATCCCTATGTATAACTGCTAGGGCGCTGTTCCTCTGGTCAGCCGTTCTGCCGAGGACCCCGGCGGTGTGTCGAGCATTTACATGTGGATTAACAGAACATGAAACCAGGGGAAGATCTTGAAAAGCAAGATGTAATGTGAGCTTACTTGCCCTGGAGAGCGTGTCTGCCTGCCGCGCTGAGGAATTGAGGGAGACAACTAAATTGAAAACAATGCCGGGATGGACACTGAGAGAACAGCCTCCATACTGGGAGGTGTAAGCAGTAACCCATCTCCTCGCCTCTTTTCTCTCCTCAGGAGGTCGTCGAGCAGCGTGCTCTGAAACAGGGTGATGGAGGCTGAGGTGCCTATACAGGCCTTCAATACGCAACTTGAAAACAACTTCAAAATACTCAAACAGCTTTACAATGTTGAAAAAGACAGAACTTTGTGGTGGAGGGCAAGTCTTTTGGAATCATAGGAATTTGATATGGTTTCATACCAAACTATAGACAAATTGCAGTCAGTGTAACACAAGTTCTCAGGTCATTCACTACAAGTCAGAAGTTAGGAATAATTAAGATTATTTTCATGTTTTGGAATGAGTCTTTTGACTTTTGAGTCTCTTAACAAGGCTATATCAAAAATATAGTAAAATAGTGAAATGCTGTTACAATTTAAAATAACTGTTTGGTATATTAATATACATTTTCAAATGTAATTTATTCCTTTGAAGGCAAAGCTGAATTTTCACCATCATTACTCCAGTCTACAGTGTCACTTTCAGAAATCATTCTAATATGCTGATGCTATCACAGGAATAAATTACATTTTAAAACATTAAAATAGAAAGCATTTATTTTAAATTGTAATAGCATTACTGTTTGAATGTATTTTACATCAAATAAATGCAGCCTTAGTGAGCATAAGAGACTTCATTTTAAATCAATTTTTTTAATAATTTAAAAAATGTAACTCCTTGCTTTTATTATTGTGATTATTTTATTCCTTTTATGTAAAGCACTTTGAATTACCACTGTGTATGAAATGTGCTATATAAATAAACTTGCCTTGCCTTCTTTCAAAAACATATATATATAGGCTCTTTTTCATAAAGTGAAAGTTGAATGGAGACTGTTGAGCTCCAAATAAGACAAAATGCAGTTTCTGCAAAATGAAATCTCATTTGCATACATTCAATTATGTTGCGTAAAGCCAATAACAATGGCAGAATTTGAGTGAACTATTCTTTTAAGTTGCTTTTTAAATGCTTGTGAGTGGTTATCAGCACTGTTTCTTTCATCTAGTTTTTATTTGGTTTACCTGCTTGAAGTTTTGCCCTGAGAACTGTTTATCTGACCACAATCTGCTGGAACGCATTCGGCAGGTTCCTAACAGGCTGAATCGCTGTTGTCTGACTGTTTCCTCACATCTGATGTCTGCAGGGGCGACCACTTCTCTGGAGTGAGAGGATCTGCTCTTAAAGGTCGTTAGCATAACCTCTGGTGCCTCTCAAAAGAAAGACAGATGAGAAAAAGTGAGTCAATTATTCATAAAATGAATAAATCATCTAGTATATAACTTTGGCACCACCCTGGTCATGTGTTGGCTCGAGAGATGGACGATGAGAGGCGAGAAAATATCCCGGCCTGCCCTCCTGACCGGCAGCCATCAGTTCTATTATTCATCTCCTTTATTATGGTGTCTTATTCTGACCTCTCACATGCCCTCAGTAAATCCACATGCAGAGAAATAAAGAATGAATGAGAGGTGTAAATATATCAAACCAGATTAGCCTATGCATTCCGGATCCCATAAAGCAATACATGAAACTGCTACACAGGTGTTTGATCATGACTTGATAAGAAGGATCTATGTAACATTACACCGATCACAAAAAAATGCATCTAAACATATTGCTCTGTCTTAATAAAAAATACAAACGTAATTATCTCCTTATTTCAGCTTACATAACTGTCATAATTATTATTCACATGGTTAAGCACTGCAGTGTAGGCTGCAGGTGCATTTTAATATGCACGGAAGGTCACAGACATTGCATGTATTACAATGTCAAATGTTTGTAATTCATATCTACAGACCATCACCACACTGCTTCCCAGTCACACATTACATTCAAAAGACAAGAGAGCAGAGGAAGATGCATGTTATCCACTGCCTCTGGGTTCACTGCAGGGCAAAGTAGTAAGAGGTACAGTTATGTGATCTTTTACATGCTTTTATGTCCATGACTTACATTCATATGTAACAGTGACACAAGCAATAAATGAGTTGTGTATAGTGGATTCCTATTGAAATTACTGATTTCAGCTGCAAAACAACAATGTGACGGCACATTTTCTTCTGCTGTGGCTTTGTTTAGAATTGACATTGTTCAGCTATTTTTCTCGTGGACAAAATCCAGTTTCGTGTGAGTGCGAAAGACGTCCCAACACAGATTTCACATTGGACATGTGAATTTGACATGATGACCAAAAGCTGCTTGGTTTGAAAGTGCTTCGTACATCACTACACGATTGACAACAGACAATGGACTTTTTTTTTGCCCAACAAAATTTCACTAATGTGACCAGATCTTTAGAATTAATTTAGTTTGGCAGAGGAAAAAAGTAAGATAATGTAAGCACCTGCAATATTGTGTCTAAAATGTAAGTTACAACTTCTACAACATGCATTTTAAAGGAATAATTCACCCAAAAATGAAAATGTGCTCACCCTGAGGCCATCCAAGATGTAGATGAGTTTGTTTCTTCATAGGGACAGATTTGTAGAAATTTAGAATTACATTACTTGCTCACCAGTCATCAGAAATGTAACATTTTCAGCCAATTTTTTTTTAGGTGAACTATTCTTGTAAGAACAAAAGCGCATATCCATTTAGAACAGTTACAGCTGCATTAAACATCAGATTTGCTCTGTTTGGCTGTGATTGTGTGGAAACTGGTTCACACCTAGTTAGGACACGGTCCTAATTTCACTTTAAAATCTTATTGAATTCAACTATAGCATCCTAAAATATAACAGTTTACATAACACAACAGAAGCACATTCAGTGACACATTCACCAAGTGTCATGGATTAATGAATATACTGTTGTTCCTGTATTACCAGCCTGCTTTTCCAGGCTTTTTCCAGCATACAAATCTAAACACTGAACAGATGTCTTTGTTTACACCACAATGCGTCATAAACTCACAAAAGCTGCCCCTGTGTTACACATCTGTGACAGTGTAATGAGAACCAGCGTAGCGACGCTGTTTGCCATAAAATGCAATTTCACCTCTGTAAATTTTTTTAAATAATTTACACCACCTGATCCACCCATTTTTTCCACATGCACACAAATATCCGTGCTTTACCCAGAGCGCTTTTAACAATTTATATAATGCTCGGCCCTTATGGCCACTTCAGAGTGACTTAACTGTTAAAGTGTTCAGGGTGGTTTAGTTTGGCACTACAAGCTTCTCCATGGATAAAAGGTGACGCCTTCACCGTTAAAAGCCTCTTTTGGGTGTATCTCGGGTCAGAGTGCTCGTTATGTGCGATATGCTAATGTGTGCAGCCATTCAGGAAAGAGGCTTGATGCAACGAGTGGGCCTCTCTTGACAGTTAGAGAAAATTTAAATGATTTCTGAGCAAGAGCGCCATAACAAGAGGTCAGCAGGAGGGAGAACCACAGGAAAGCTTTTAATCACTCAATCAAAACCTTAATCAGTGGCAAACACAAGGACAAAACATTATGGCCTCTCTAAACTTTGGTGAATGGCCCAGTGCTTGTAATGATGGTAATGAGGGGGATTTCATAAGGTAAGATCAGCTCAGTTCACCTCTGACTAATATCATGCTTACGCAAAAAGACTGTCAGAAATGTGCACAACATTTAAGCTGCAGGATGCAAAACTATTGAGTTTCAGTGAATAATTGTGCATTGGTCAGAGGAGGTTTTAGACATGATGTGGGAAAACACAGTAACAGGAAAATAAACTGTATCAATTTAAACTTGTTGGCTTTACAAAGCCTTGCTTGAAAAAATTGGAAGTTAAATTATAAAATTAAAAATCAATGTACAATCAATTAATGTACAAAATACATTACAATACTAATTAAAAAAAAATCCTTGCTGAACAAACACATTACAGTACCTCATGGTGATTCTGTTTTGTTAAGAGCATAATGGCTGCAAACTAAAATGTAAGAAGTTCATTAAGTTCATTCTTTAGAAGCTTTTAACGGAAGGATGCTGAGAAAATTAAAGATGAAACAAGGAAGCCATCCCACCCTGCAGCAGGTCACACTTTCCATAAGATTCTGATTCATCACATGGAGCAAAACCGTCTAAACACACACATCTCCAGAGCAAATAACTTCATCCAGACCCTTAGACAAGATGATGTTTCTGTCTTATTTCAACACACTTTTTGTTTCTTCACTTATTTTCTAATAAGAATGGGCATATCTGAATAATTAATGCAGCAAATATTTAATGATTCATGCCTTAACACTGGCTGGGAGAAACAGAGATATATTTCAAATCCACTGATTGTGTGTTCAATTGGAGCTACTCAATGCGGTGCGTCAGTCAGACCCATAATCGTGCAATTCATGTTCATAAATAATTAACAGCAGCTTAATCCTGGACCATTGTAACATTTGCCAAAGAATCTCATACTTGATTTTCCCCCTTTTAAATCACAGTTTCTTCCCAATGTGAATGAATATGAAATATTGAACAGTGACTCCCCTTGTTGTGGACTCATAAAAGGTCATTTTCTGTGCACTGAATGAAGCACTGAAATTAGAGAAAACAACAATAACAATAGAATTGCATTAAATAAAATAATATTTTATAAATAATTTATCCAGGGTCAGTAAGTTTTTGTCAAAATTTTTGTCACTTTTTTTTTTTTTTACAGTAAAGACAATTTTTTTATCACATAAATGCAGCCTTAATGAGAATAAGAGGGGGAAAATTCATACTAATCCCAAACTTTTGAACTGTAGCATTTATTGTATTATCTATCTGTTTATTTTTTCCATAATATAATATAATATAATATAATATAATATAATATAATATAATATAATAATAGAATAGAATAGAATAGAATAGAATAGAATAGAATACAAAAAAAATAAATTTCATTCAGTGAGCTATAAACTTTTGTTTTATGTTTCTTTTTTTTTCGTGGGTGTCATCACTCTACAAAAGAGTGCTGAACCCAACAGAAAGCCATGATGACTTCATCATATCAAACTCAACCAATCACTTCCACCTCTTTGCTCAACACTGCCTGGATATTACCCACATTCCCCCAGGGTGCAGATCTGTGTAATTGTTTTCGCTCACTGTCCATCACTGCCCTGAAGAACCAGCGGTGGTATTTGGCATGGCTCAGGCTGGTTTAATGGTCAGCAGATCATCTGTTGGGAAGGAGAGTGTGGGGAGAAGCTCTGCCAGCCTCTATAGAGAAGGCAGAATTACAGCACTCGGTCCTGTGGACAGCACCACTACGGATACAGAGGCAACACCAGCCCCTGCGGTACCTCATTAATCACCATGGCAATTTAATGGAACATGCCAGGACGGAACACTGGTGAGGTGGAGATAGAGTGGGAGGCATGCGGAAGCTCCAGGTGTCACTGTAATGCAATAACACTGGCACTCAGTGAAATCAACGGCCCATTGGCCTGTTATGAATGTTCAGAATGGAGTGCTTTAAAGTCTGAAGATCCTCTCCTCAAGGCGAGAGATTGCTTTCGGTGACCAATACTACATGACTCTACTACAACTTGCATTGCATTTATGGATTAGGGAGTTGTGTTATCCAAAGAGACTTAGTGTATTCAAGGTAAACTCTACATTTTGTCTATAAGCATGTTCCCTGGGAGTCGAAGCCAAGACTTTGGTATTTATAGCACCAGTAAAATGCTGTTTAAGGTCAATAAACTGAGCTCTGTTATATGCTGTCGTTACCACAGATAATAATTTTGTCCTTCAATTTTTTTTTTACACAATTTACTCTTTTACAGTAATGCACTTTCAGTGGAAGTCTCGGGGCAAGGTATTTTAAAGTTTCAAAAGCAGAAAAGCTTTTTTTTTTTATTATTTACACTAAAGGTTTGGGGTCAGTAAGAATTTTCTTTAATAAATACTTTTATACAGCAGTAGAGACATTTATAATTTGTTCATCAAACAAATATGGCCTTGGTGAGCATAAGAGACTTCTTTTTTTTTAATATTACTAAAACCAAACTTGTGAAAGATAGTGTATTTATTTATGTTTTTCCCTGTACAAGAAGTGTTGACGTAAAATTCTCATTTAAGCAGGCAGATAAACTTCTGGTAATTACTGGTTTGCATGTCTAGTATGTGAAAGTTTAATATGGTCATGACAGGATTTGAAATAGTCACATTGTCCTAATTTTTTCTCTTTTGTTTAAAGTGTTTGAGGTGAAATATTTATTTGCACAGACATGCTTAGTAAATGAATTTACCATGTTCAAGTTAAAATGTTTATTGTTAATGATACAGCTTTCGAAACAATGTGTATTTTATCCCAATGCAATTCCTATGTACCACCCTATAGACTTATTGTAAATGCACTACTGGAAATTATAAGAAACAATTATTATTCAAAAGGATTTGCCTGTGAACTGTCTGTGTATGACTTTCACTGGATAAATAATAATCTTTTGAGCACTGTTACGTTGGTTACGCTTCACAATATCAATATGCATAATGAGTGTGCAATGTCAGGTCTTCTGTGTTCTATGGCCTATGTGACAACTGACAACACATAAAGCCTTCTTCAGTTCTTTAATATCCCAAACGTTTTTTTTTTCTGTGTGTCCTTTCAGGTCCTTCTCTATGATGGAGTGATCTCATGTCATCGTAGCTGAAGGCTATAGGGGAGCTCAGAAGAAACGGGTGAATGACGGCTGAGTGGAGCTGAGGGTCAGGGTGAGTGTGTGAACGGCTGAGAAATGAGCCTTTAATGCAGGTTTTTATTTGTGTAGGGGACATAGTGTCAGATGCGTCAGTAAATTGTGGTTGGTGCAAGAATCATCACCTACCAGAGCAATTCCAGTCAAGGACAGGTCAGAGATCATTCAGAGGGGGTGGAATGAGTGACACTGAGAGAAAGGGGGAAAAGTGGGAGAATACCATTGTAGGAAATGAAAGAGCAATAGAACTGCACTTAACATGTAGCAGCCTAGATGATTTTTCAGATTGGTTGTCTATGATAGTTAGTGGCATAGTAGTTAAATAAATAAGAGCATATTGTAGTCTAATATACACAACTGTTCAAACGTTGTGTATATTAGTGGCAAAGATGCATTAAATTGATCAGAAGTGACATTTAAGACATTCTTCAACTTACAAAAGCTTTATATTTGAAATAAATGCTGTTTTCTTTCCTTTCTATTGTTTTCTGTCTAGTATTTCCTTTAAAAAAACCTCCTGAAATCAGTTTCCACAAAAATAATAAGCACCACAAACAATGCCAGGATAGTACCCAATGGATTGTACAAGGAAAGACAGGAGGAAAAGAGAAGGGAATAGGGATAGAGAGAAAGAATCAAGGTAGGGTACAAACTATAAGAAAACACAAGAGAAAGAATGGAAATAAGAAATAAGAAATACCTGACATGACTCCGCCCATCGCATACATGATAGTCCGACACTTATGTCCATTTATCTTTCTCTCTCTTACTCCTTCTCTCTCATCACACTTCCACTCTCCATCCACTGATCGTGCCATTGAGGTCTCGCTCCGCCTAAAGTGGAAGCCCTGAGGAGAGCAGAAGTAATCTAAATCAGTCACTGCCACAGAAAGAACAGCCCAGCAAAAGACCTCAGTCTTCCAGCGAGACATGAATCAACTCAAATCACCCTCTCTCTCTCTCTCTCTCCCCCCAAACCATGGCTTTCTATTAACATCGCTTTGTCAGATTTTTCTTTTTCTTTTTTTCTTTGTTTCTTTTCTTTAATGAGGCCTTCAAGTGGAAGGAGGGAAGAAAAAAGAAAAGTGGAAAGTTGAATCAGCATACACTGTCTGCTGTAAACTTGCTGTGGCAGCAGCGGATGTTGGCAGGGATGAAGTCTGATATTAAGGTCTAGATGACTTTTAAGGAAGTGTCATTAAAACCAAGGGGAGGGGGGGCACAAAAACTTTGACTCAGAGAACTTCCTGTGATTATAATTCATTACAGCCCATTAAAAACTGACCAGAAAAGTCAGAAAAATCTTGGATATTTGGTTATATACTTGCTACAAAACATGGTAACATTATTCACTACATACAGTATTATAAAATACATACCAAAAGGAAAGTACTTGAGCTATGCTTTGTAGTGTTTTCAAGGCTGACTAAAAATGGTAGTGGGTGTTTATGGAAATACTACTGCTCATTTTTAGTTCTGACTTAAAAAATTTAATCGAATTGTTATCATCAAGGTGACGATCTCCAGGCAGTGAAATTGCATTGATGACCTCTGCTTTTCTGAGGGTCTCTGCTGCTTACAAGTGCTAACTAGCATTACCAAAAAATCTCAGAGTCTGAAAAACTGCAGCGCAAGGTGTGAAATAACAGACTCCTTAGTCTCGCTAAATTGCTTAGTTACTGTAGTCAGCTGAATAAAACGCCAGTGGAATGAGGGGTTTTCCTCACAATGTAGAAATTCAACCACTGTATGCACTGATTTAGAAGATGTGTTTTCGTAGTATCGAGTAGGTTTTTTTTTACTATTGCTGAGTGGAGTTACTGCTAGGTTAATACATCAACGGTAGCATTCAAAAGTGTGCAGCCAGGATTTTTTTATTCAAGAAATTAATAGTTTTATTCAGCAATGATGCATTAAATTGATCAAAAGTAACAGTATTGACAATGTTTTTTGTTTTTTTTCATTTTTTTAAATATTTGAATACTTTTTCAAATAAATGCTGTTCTTTTGACATTTCTATTCAAAAGAATCCTGCAAAAATGTATCACGGTTTCCATGAAAAATATTAAGCAGCACATCTGATTCCATTATTGATAATAATAAGAAATGTTAATTGAGCAGCAAATCAGCATATTAGAATGTTGTAGTATATCATGGCATGAGTACATCTTTAAATGTGCAGCTTTGTAGCTCATGCAAAATAAGAGCTGAATATACATAGACAACAGTCTGTCCTGGAAACAAAAACAAATTAGGCACCATAATCTTCCCCAAGAGACACTTTGAGCAGTCAGTTACCACAAATATTCATGACCATGCATTTTCAGTATTGGTTCTAAGCATAGTGTTGAAATAGCAAATGCAGAGAGTTGTGAATGTATCAAGGCCTGCAGCCATGAGTTCCAAGCTAATGAGGACCATTGAAAATTATACATTGTGATGTATGAGATATGGATAATGTATACAAGCTGAAATGTTTGCAAGAATCCAAGCACAAATATATACTTTCTCATTCTCTCATCAAGCACCTCTGGATGTTTACACTGATTTTCTCTAGAACACTTTGATGGATGAAAACCTCATCTCATGTCAGTGATGCTTAAGAGCTGTAAATAACTGTCAGATTCTGTTGCGCTGCATGCATGTCAATCTTAATACTCACGGCTTTGATGTGATGGCTGCTTTAGCTTCATAAGATGTACATAAAGGGCTTTGCATGGGAAATAATCAAAGCACTGACATTGCTACAAGGGGGATTGTAGGAAATGGTAGAGAACTCACATTTCACAAACTTATCATAGTAATCTGATACTGCCGTTTAGCTCAGAAAAAAATGTAAAGAACCTACACGATAGTGTTGCATTCTTGCCTAAATGAACAGTAACTGCTAAACGCCAGCAGAAGACCAACGTCAAAGCTCTCCGCTCACAGACTTCCATCTCCAGACTCCTTTAAGGTGAAGCAAACAGAATCATTCTGCTCTCCACCAGAGGAACCACTCAGAAAAATAAAGACAAAAGACCTGTGATCTGTGTAATCCCTCCATTCACATGTGTGCGGCTGCCGCCTCTTTTTCCACTTTTGTCCCCTGAGCGCCTGCACACTTCTATCAGCTTCCTTCGTTATTTGTTTAAGCAGCCGATCTACCTTAATTGAAAATGAGAATGAACACACCATTGAGAAGAAAAAAAAGAATAACTGACATGGTTACACTGCGCTGGTAAGCCTTTAATTCAATAATATGGCAGATTAAGGATACCTTGGATACCTTCTCTGGAAGCCCTCCCAATGGGGAATGGTTCCACTTGGCCAGAAAACGATTATAGTGGAATGAACACAGGCACAAAAAAAAAACAGAAAAAAACAGAGACAAATTAAGTAACTTACCAGCACACAAGCACACACCAAATTGGAAAGTATCATTACCTCCAAACAAATCTACCTATTCAACCCCAGAAAAGACAGCACAGTGATGATATTCATGCTTTTCCTGCCAAAAGTTAAAAGCTTAATTACCAGTAAACAGATGGCCAGCACACATCCAAATCAAGGCAAAATCAGCTGCTGCATAGAAAACACAACGATATATGTGTCTGCATGCCGCACACAAAGAATGTAACGTTTGCCAAATTCTCAACCTGCTTTAGAGGCCTATGATGCATTTGTTATGACACTGTGCATATTTGAGGTCTGTCAACTAGTGTTGCTTTCGTCAATGAAAATTATGACTAAATATCGTCGTCAACGAACCTTTATCACGTGACGAAAACGAGACGAGACGCAACGTAAATGCTGGTCATGTGACGATGACTATAATTAAATGTATAATGCAATATTGTTGATTAATAAAAGCGAGACTAAAATGTCTCTTCATTTTCGTTGACCGAAACGAGACGAAACAAAATGTTATAACGTTATTTCGTCTCGTTTTTAGTCGCGTTATTATTATATATAATTAATAAAATATTTAAAAAACTACTTTTTATACATTATATTTACTATATAAAACAAAATATGTATTTTTTGGTCTTAATGCAACAAGGAAGGTTTAGTCACTGCAGTGCTCTCTGATCCATGTTTTTTAACTGAACCGGATGATGCCATCACTGAATCATCAATGAACTGACCTTAACTGAAAAACTGACTCTTTGTTATTGTCCTCTTGCATTATTGACAAACTATTTTCCAGTTTGACTCTGTAAAGCTGCTTTGACACAATCTATATTGTATAAAGCGCTATATAAAAAAAGGTGATTTGACTTGTCTTTAAACAATTATTTAAAACACTTTATTATTAACAATTATTTTTTTTATATTTGTCTCTGCAACCTGACAGAAATCATGTAAATATGTGTCTCTGTGACAGTGCTAGACTCCGGAAAATGGAAAACTAAAAGTCAGAGTTTTGGAGGTCATGTGGCTAAAATAGGGAGAACGAAACAGAGAAAAACATTCCAAATTGAGGTCTAACCGTTTCGGAGGGACATGAATGCATAAATATTAATAAAGAGTAGTGAAGAATTACCTGTTTTTCAGTGGCAGCAGTAGTGGGATGATGTGCAGTGCCACGTGCAGTAAATGGACCTGTGGAGGGCACAGTGCTTTTGAGTGAAGAGCCTTTCACAATGTGATTGGGGCTATTGCGGCAGACACTTACCTCTGTGTTCAGCTCGGCCTTTGCTAATCTTTATCTCTGTGGTCGGGAAGACTCTGCCCCTCACACTCACTGACACACAGCCATCGGCAGTGTCTCCTTCTCACCCCGACTGCCCCATTAGCTGGTCCGTCCAGTTGACATGCGAGTGGGATTAGTATTCCTGAGCCATCGCACTTTCACAGCAGTCAGACAAAGACTGCGGCACTGTGTGTGTTGCTTCTGGGTTTGAGAAGCAAGAGGCCATAGGTCTGTACAAACACTGATAAACACACTGACGACGTGTAACAGAGAGAGAGAGCGAGGGAAACACAATGGTTGGCAGCTCAAAGCACATAAACAGTGGAGAACAAAGAAAAACAGAAGAAAGGCAAGAAAACGAGATGGCAAGTAAATGACAGAAGAAAAAACATAACCCCTCCCAACGGCCACCCCTCAAAAAGACTACCGAGCATATTACTTTATATATCTCTTTTGTCTCTATGAAGAAAGATGACAACATAAAACCATATGACTTCACCAATCAGGGTTTAAAACACTCAATATCTTTCAGAGATGCAAGACGTGCAAATTACAGCAAATCCAGCAGCTAGTTCTTCCTCAGAAGTCTTCATTATACCATTATACACACAACTTTGTTTTTTGGTGAACTGATCAAAATGGCAAATTGATGTGTGTTTGCAATCTCATGACCTTTGCTTATGCATAGAAAGGAAATGCTAAATGCTAACACTCAAATACAGAGTTCTGGCATGAAACTCTAGATGGCGCAGTCCGATAGGTCTAACTCAATCTGACTTAATGACATCATTATCACATGGCACAGCTGATTGGTTCTCTCCTGTATCGGTAGCCAATGAGCTTGCTGCTCAACATTCAAATATATGACTAGTGCTTGCCGTAGCAGTTGCAGCTTGCTTCAGAACAGCGAAATCAACATCTAAGATAAGCGAATGCTTTTCTAATCCATATCGCTGTGTGTATTGCGTGGTCTACCTAATTGAATTAAAAAATTAGCAACCATAATCAAGTTCAAACTAAGTGTCATGTTAGCAGTTGGCATTGTATGCAGAAGCGAATATTAAGCATATTAGCAGCAGCATTTAGCATCTGTGTTTATACAGCTGGAGCAAAACGCAGTTTACAGCATATGTAATGGCTCTGAGGACACGCCGATAGTAACGGACATGAAACAGGTTAAATGAAATAAGCATTCTTGTGTATGTATTTCAGCGGGGGTGCGCCATATACATCGGCGATTATCCCAGTGTTCACATTCGTTATTTCTAAGGTCGATGTTTTCATTGTGATGAGTGTGTGTTTGATTTCAGCTGCACGCAGCATCAGAAGCATGAGCTTATCGCAGTCATATCAATGATGTGCGCTTGCGCGTGCCTCAAAAGAGGGCTTACGTTAACATGTACTAAACATGAGTGGAATTTGCACCGCAGCGCCCCCACACCTTGATGCTCATGACAAGAATAGCATGTATAGTTAGCTTTATTGAAGTTAATTAGGTTTAAATCGCCGTTATGCTTGAATGAATGTTATTTTTGCAATTTTACACATAATAATCCACGATGATCACATTACACAAAACTGAAATTGCACGTCAAAATAACACATTGTCAATATTTTTTGAGACCCCCCAAAATTTTACAAATCACGTTTTCAGGGGAGCCCATGTCTTATTAAGGGGAGCCGAGCTCCCACTAGCTCCCCCGTAGTTCGCACCCTGATTATGGGTAGTGTAGTTCGGAGAAATGTTCTCATGCCACGTGTGCAATGGAGCTGAATTTGCAAATCATTTATTGGAGCTGAATACCATGAACATAAATCAACAGGCTACATAAAAACTGGACTCTTTAAGAGTTGTTTATGTGCAAAATAGAGCTGCATGATTCTGGATACTAAATTTAGTTTTTTTTTTCTTTCTTTTTTTCGCCCAATGAAAGTTGTGGTTCTCTCATGATTCTGAAGAAAAAACATTATACAACTAAACAAAATCCCATGTAATTTATGAATAAATGATTCAATGACTCACTCGAGATGTACTTGTTTCATAACTGGATGAATCAGCGTTCTTGAACGAATCTCTTGTATGATTCAAAGACAAATACATTTTAACAGCCCCTTTTCGCCACCTACTGGCGTAACAATGTAATCGACAAATCTTAATCTGAAGTGTCAAATTACTTTCAAAAGGTGATTTACTCTATTTTAATCGCTACCATACACATC
>NW_015549652.1:291474-299153 GCF_001515605.1 Sinocyclocheilus anshuiensis | reverse complement strand
TAATGGCAGCGCGAACGCAGGTTTAAATGTTCAAATCACACTGATGTGATCGTACGCTGCACGGATGAAACAAGTGATCACAACATTGATCGCACACGTCAAAGGTTGAGGAATGAAACAGATGAATCATTGTAATTTAGGAATAGATGATCTTTAATGTTTAATGATCTATTAAATTAAAGTGCTTTGTCATGTTGGTGGTGACACCTCTCTTGCAACGCTATCACAGATCACAGATATTATACTTAGCTTTTTTGGCTTCTGATCGCAAATGTAGCCAAACTTTGGAGTGCTTCGATTAGCGAGCAAGGTCCTGGCAGATCGCTAGATCCGGTCCTCACAGATGAAGAAAAAAAAAAGCGCATAGGAATCGATAGGCGGAATCGAAATTTTAATTTGACAACAAGTATCCGATTCCTGACCCTTAAGTATCTGATTCTGGAATCGGCATCGGTTTTTCGATTCCCAAGCCTAGTCATGGCCGGTCGGCGTGGTAGCCCAGGCACACATAGATAGTAAAACATGCGGTTCACATGGCTCTTCGGAGCAGCAGCAGTACATATGTCTTGGCGATAGATTGGCTTGTATTGTCCCTTTTATGTCTCCTGCTTTGTGGGGGGTTATTTCATGTATGTTATATTTGCAGCAGCAATATTTCTTACATGCTCACAGCAGCACATTGTGGATGTATTGGCAGTAGCAAGTCTCGGTACTTGCTCTGCCGCAGCAACAGCAGCGTATCAGATCTATTCCGCCAAGACCAAATACATTACCATTACCATGTCAATCCCTCCGAGAGTTGTCATGACAGAACTAAAAATATTGCATAATATGACAAAAGGGATCGACTGCTTGTTTGGGTGCCATCCTGTCGTTTATGTAACATAAATGACAATGTTTATTACAACTGAACCCTGCTCATGGAAGTAATACAATAGCAGCATAGCAGATCTATTCCGCCAAGACCAAATACATTAACATTGTCATGTATATTACCATGCCAATCCCTCTGAGAGTTGTCATGACAGAAATGCAACTAATCTTACACTGAAAAAAAAAATAGTGTAGAAACATGTAGAAAAAGATTACATGTATTATATTAAATTGACTTTTGTTTATTGTCAATATATTTAATATAATATATTTATATTACATTTATTTGTGTTATTCAAATACATATTATTTTATATATTATTTAACTATTATTATTCAACATCTAATTATTAATATTAAATATTCAATTATTATTGTTACTAATTATTATTATTACTAAATAGTTGATATAATTATTAAACATTAAAACATAAATACAAAAACACAATTTAATTTGCAGTAAGGACCAACTAGGTTTGTGTTGACAACAATATGTTTTATGTGGCTGCCGAGAACATAAACCCAATGAGGAAAATGATATCAATTGGAAAAAAGTGATTTTTTTTTGTACAATATAATTACATAGTGTTGCCACTTATGTCCAGTGTAAAATCTAAGTCCTGAGATAAAAGCCATGTGAGAACATCTACATTAAACAGCAGACAGATTGTAGGTGTGCCATCTGAAACTCATCAAGACCCAAGCTCCTCTTGCGGTGTAAATCAGACAATCTGAGGTCTACTCAAATTCAGCCGCTGTTGACCTGCTGTGAATGTCCAGACAGACTAACACATCTGTATGTCTGCTATCTATTCTCTCCTCTGCTTCTCTGAGATAGAGACACACAATTACATACACATTGTACCCTAGAGCCGTCCACCCCACCATCAAAAACAACCTCTATATCTACAGCAAGAGGATGGATCCTGGCTACAGCATTGATTTCAGTTAAGATAAAGCATGCATGCACATACACACAAATGGCAGTATTTCTGATACTTTTTCTTTTCTGTTATTGCACATTATATTATCTGGGAGTGTCGGTTTAGGGTTGGGGGCTTCTCCAATGGGATCAGATTCTCTCCACTCTCTCCTATCTGTAGGTTTAGAGATTTGTCTGAGATAGAAACCCTCCAACTTCAAGCAAAAAATAAATAAATAAAATACAAATCATGATTCACTTTATCCCCACAAGACCTGAGCATACCATCACAAGTCCGTCTGAGTGAGAGTTTTTGGTCTATTTTTGTGCAAGTAACAGACAGAAAGTAATATCAAATCCTGAAAGAAGTTGGGACAAGTTCAGCTGATTCCTAAGGGTGTTTGGAGACAGAATTCTCTGGAACAACAGATACTCGGGGGCGCAGCGTTCACTTTTGTCCTCTGTACAAAAAAGCATTGCTAATCCACGTGAATACTAGTGTAAATATACATCTTTTAAAATGTTTTGTCAGTGTTACAAAAGACATGTTAAATAATAATTATAATAATAACTTAAACATTTATTCATTCAATGTGAAATATCACTACTGGCCATGGGTCTTGCATTCATCCATCAGTGTTTTATGCTTCAAAACAAAGCAAAACAAAAAACAAAAGACAAGACAAGGTATATATATTCTGGGTGCCATGACAGTATACAGTGTCAGACTGCAGTTGAATCACAGAGCAGGAATAAAACAGCCATGAATAATATATATCTGTCATTTGATAATAGGTTATTTTACATAAAGAACTGCTCATTCCCCTTTAAGCAAAACCATACTGAATAATAATAATAATAATCTATGAGTCATAAATAATGGTGAGGACATTCAGATTACATGCATACCATATAAATATTAATGCCACCTTATAAAAGTGATATGATAAATTCATAGCAGGATAATAATGTTCTACACTCCCTGCAGTTCATTGCCATAGTCTACCATTTACCAAATGACCCAGTTGCTCAAATCTCTTTTGTACATATGTCTGCAAGTCTCTCTTTTCAGTCAATTAAGACAGACAGCAATAGTAAACAACATCAACTTCCCTTCCAGACTTCAATCTGAATGGTAAGTATATGTTACATGTGCTTGCTCGCTGAAGCTGAGGTTGCCAGCGTTTGGGAGTTCCTGCAGTCTTTTATGAGAGAGAAGCATGCAGACTGCTTGGCATCTCTGAACCTTTACTCAAGACAAATTTCAAGGCCAGCTGGGATGCGTCTGTTCCTGTCAGTGGAAATCATTTTATATGAGCTTTGAGTGTTGTATGTGAATGAATACATGTTTGAGTGTGTGCATGAGTCTCCAGCTTGACTTCCACAGTATGATGACAGCTCTAGATATGCTTGTCTGCCTCCACACACACAAAGCATGCCTGGCCTCAGGACAGGCTGACCATATGTACAGTATAATTTTGCTCGACAAGATCTGTTAGTGGGCAGAAGAGGGCGGTCAGCCCTGCTCATTTGGGTTGAGAGAGTTGTAAACAACTCCTCTTCTTTCTTCTGAGCGTGCACATCCATGCATCATGCCCGTGTGGACTCGCAGTGAGCTCGAGTAACATCAGAAGTAGAAAAACACATATATCATTAAGATGGCCATCCAAATACCGGCTATAATGAAGACAGAATGCATTTTAGGTAATATAATCTGACTACTTATTGATTACATTTAGATTAATTTTGACTTAATTCATTTATCACAGATTAAGTGGGACAATCTTGTACCGTTTTGATATCTATCTATCTATCTATCTATCTTAATCAGTCAGTCTGTCTGTCTATAGATGGATGGAGGGATGGATGGATGGATGGATGGATGGATAGATGATAGATATAGAAATTCAAGAAGGAAGAAAATATATTCAGTCTTTTACGTACTGTACAGTATATGTACAGTATATAAGCGGTAAGCTTTAGAATGAAAAATCTAGATTTAAAAGAAAAGATTAATTAGGGAGAATCAATAAATTTACTATCATTGAACATTTACTATCATCGTGTCAATGTAATCAATATAACAGTAACTGTACTCTAATTATTAGTGTTTGAGTGTTATGAGTAATATAATCTAATTACAAATACGTCACGTAATTAGTTACTAAACAAGCACTGTATATAAAATAATATATACACCTACCACTTGGCTCAAAACTATGATGCTTTAAGCAAAACATAATAATTATTATAAAAATGTCAAAATTGTCTTTTCTATACAATAAAAATGCATGGTGGTGTTAACTTGCTATCAAACACACACACACACACACACACTTGTATATGTGGTTTACAGGAACTCTCCATACGTGTAATGGTTTTTATACTGCACACACTGTATTTTCTATCCCCTAACCCTAAACCTACCCCTCACACACACAAATATTTTACAAAGAAATTTTTTGTAAAGAGGACCGCCACTGGTGCTCCTTTCAAAAATACAAATGTGAGATGTTCTATAATAATGAAGAGATACTAATGAAATTAAATTTTGCATTGCAACTAAGTATGAAATTCCCTGTGGCCGCACACGGTGTTCATTGCAAATGTGGAGTTGTAAAAGGACCGCAAAACCATTTTTATAGGGACAAAAAGAAACTTAGTGACTGACAGAATGACAATTAGTCACCATTGCTGCAGTTCTCAAAATAAAAGAACACTTGTAATACAAAACGACGTAAAACTGTCAACAGCTCATGGAAGACACTTCCTCCCAAACTGGAGCAGCTTTGTTCTTTTTCTTAGTGCTGTTGAAATGAATCGTTCATTAGTCTGTGCAGAATTCCACCCCCCCATTAGCGCCTACTATATTAAGTTTGTTTTGACTTCCTTTTCTATTCGTACCAATCACTTGTTCCACGTTTCCTGACAGCATTCATCCTCTTTTTGTCACCATCATCATCGTCGCAGAAAATTAGTGGCTTTTTATTAACTTCTCTGAGACAAAGGATTCTCTCAAAATGGGAATCTCATGGAAATGAAAGTAACCAGCCCTTATCATTTATTTTATTTCAAACGACTGGCTCTTTAGTGCTCTTAACAAAGGATTCTCTCACGACTGGGGAAGTCGTGGCCTAATGGTTAGAGAGTCGGACTCATAACCCAAAGGTTGTGGGTTCGAGTCTCGTACCGGCAGGGATTGTAGGTGGGGGGAGTGAATGTACAGCGCTCTCTCCCACCTTCAATACCACGACTGAGGTGCCCTTGAGCAAGGCACCGAACCCCCAACTGCTCCCCGGGCACCGCAGCAAAAATGGCTGCCCACTGCTCCGGGTGTGTGTTCACGGTTTGTGTGTGTTCACTGCTGTGTGTGTGCACTTTGGATGGGTAAATGCAGAGCACTAATTCCACATGTCACGTCACTTTCACTTTCACTAAACAAAGGCAATGTGATTATTCTTCTTTCTTTGGTGACTGATATTCAGTGTAGATCATGCTTAAAATACCCCATGAAGAAGAATCTCACAACACAAATGGACAAGCATCACATTATGATCAGGACAATCACATTGATTAAATCCACCATAATTTGAATCAGAATTTTATCATATTTAAGTGATAAAAGAAACATTTGGTAGAAATGTTAAAAAGGTCCTTAAGCATTAAGTGGACTTGTTTTGAATGTGAGTCTGGACCTTGTTCTTGATATTTATTGGTTTACAGGTTTCTACCACTTTAAAAATAGGATTTGTTTCCTAAATCGGCCTGTCAAGTGCATCCATACAGAGTCTTTTATCATTATTAATGGAGATGGAGAACCATTTAGGGAATGCTGGGCTTCCCAACTGTTTTAGTCAGCTAAACCCCTATGGGCTCAATAATTTACTTCAAGTAGACAACATCTTGCTTCTGACATTATTACTTGTGAAATATGTATACTGTTATTTCTTGTTGCATTTTAGTAATAATAATAATAAAAAATATTTAATATTAATAATAAAAAAAAAAATTATAATATATATATATATATTACAAACTACTTAATTATTCAATTTAGAATTGGCATTTCTATTAGTTCAACCACAGACCAGCATTCTAAATCTATGAAAAAGGCAACAATGAGTGCTTTATCTATAAACATGGAAATGGTTCATCAACAATCTGCAAAGCTCACCTTTCAAAATTACAAAAAAAAAAAAAAAAAAGATGCTTACAGACTGAAACCAGCACCGTTGAGTTCTCTATGAGAAACCTTCTCTGTATGGCAACACGCAGTAAGAACCTAGTCTTCCATATTAGTACTTTTGAAAGGGACTGTAGAGTATATCAAACTTTAACAATGAGGAGAACTAACAAAACTATAAAACAATTTGAAAACAGCATTATTTAACTTTTAACATTTTGCAACAAAAATAACAAGTAAATTGTGCTCAGGGATGTTTGTGAACCTGACTGATGACTTATATTCATCTCCAAATCTATTTTTGAACCAGTTCATTGAAATTACTTGCTAAAATACACCATCTGAACTAACCATTTATAGAAATTAATCAGACTTATGATACAGAGAGAGTGAGAGAGAGATGAAAATTGGATGATGTGTTTGATGTTTTGCAATAGTGTTGATGAAAAATAGCACACACTACACAGATACATTATCTTATCAACTCTGTCATGCTGCTGCAACATATACTGTTATAAATGTAAATTTATATGCAATTTATAATTTATTACTATTATTAATGTTGAAAACAGTTCCTGCTAAATGTTTTTGTGAAAACTGATGCATTTTCTTCCAGGATTCTTTGATGAATAGAACGTTCAAATGAACAACAGTTATTTGAAAAACTAATCTTTTGCAACATTATAAATGTCTATACTGTCACTTTTGATCAATTTAATGCATCTTTGTTGAATACAAATATTAATTTCTTTTCTTTTTAAAAAAAAATCTTTCTTACCACAAACTTTGAATGGTTGTGTATAATAGTTTCCACAAAAATATTAAGCAGCACAACTGTTTAAAAACACTGAAAATAATTGGAAATGTTTCTTGAGCAGCAAATCAGTATATTAGAATGATTTCTGATAGATCATGCAATGAAGAATGGAGTAATGATGCTGAAAGTGCCCCTATTATGGGTAATGAAAGGTTCATATTTGAGT
The DNA here is from genome assembly GCF_001515605.1 of Sinocyclocheilus anshuiensis. Taxonomy (NCBI): domain Eukaryota; kingdom Metazoa; phylum Chordata; class Actinopteri; order Cypriniformes; family Cyprinidae; genus Sinocyclocheilus; species Sinocyclocheilus anshuiensis. The sequence goes on along the minus strand of NW_015549652.1, from coordinate 292,192 downwards.
TTTGGGAGTCCCCAACAACAGGTTGACATGCATGCAAGGGCAAAAACACTTTAATTGTCTTATAATATGCATTTATTTTTACCTTATTTGCTCAACGACTCCCAAACGATTCGCTCAACGATTCACTTTTCCAAACCCCTCCTTTGCGTGACGCTAATCTGCAGTGATTGGTCTGATGGTCTCATTTCCATTTCATCATGCCTGTATTGCCTGATAAAGCAGCGTTTGTGAGCGCAGTGCTGCTTTGTGTACAGCGAAACCGCAATTTTTACCGCTCCAAAAGTGCACCTAGTGGCAAAGAATGAATTTGCATTTTCATTCAGACGAACGCAAAAAGACCAACAAGTGGGCAGGCATTATGCTAATGTTTCATGTTGACGTCAACATGAAACAGCTTGGAATTCATTTTAAAAATGACTTGTTTCAATGATTCAGAGTAGCATGTTTTGCTCAAACTTTCGCCATGGCATTAGAACTACACTGTTGTCACTTGCGAAATCAAAATGACGGCACCGTGGGTGGAAATGTGCAGATTAAGGGGTGGTAATATTATAATGAGATCCCTTTGCCACGTCACCAAGGGAGCAAAATCTGACACGCTCGTTTTCTCAGACGCTTACAGAAAAAGGCTTACCAAAACAAAGTTACTGGGTTAACCTTTTTCACGTTTCCTTGGTTGGTAGATGCACTGGGGACCTGATTATAGCACTTAAAACCT
>NW_015549652.1:274460-291464 GCF_001515605.1 Sinocyclocheilus anshuiensis | reverse complement strand
AACTAGTACACCGTTGTCGCTTGCGAAAACACAATAACGGCGCCGTGGGTGGAAACTCACAGATTAAGGGGCGGTAATATTATAATGAGATCCCTTTGCCACGTCACCAAGGGAGCAAAATCTGACACGCTCGTTTTCTCAGACGCTTGCAGAAAAAGGCGTACCTAAACAAAGTTACTGGGTTAATATTTTTCACGTTTCATTGGTTGGTAGATGCACTGGGGACCTGCAGCTCAAAATACTCCACAGATAATTTATTATATCATTTAGAAAATGCCTATTTTGAGTGGAAGCAGAAATACGCTGTTTTTCGGGCCTGGCTCTTTAAATGCAAATGAGCTGCTGCTCACCGTCCCTTTTTCCAGAATAGAGCTGCGCCATTACATCTGGTACCTGCTAAAAAACATCTGTTTTGGTTCTGATTATCATGTTTATCGCGCTGAGTTTCTGAGTTTAAACGTCTGAAGCACACGGACAGAAATTTTTCATTCACTTAGAGCTGTGTTACACACTGCATGAAAGGTAATTTTCAAAAATCCATAATAGGGGCACTTGAAAATTCAGCTTTGCCATCACAGAAATAAACTGCACTTTAAACTGTTTTAAAATAGAACACAGTTACTTTAAATTGTAATATTTCACAATATTAATGTTTGAATGCAGCCTTGGTGAGCATGAGAGACTTTCAAAAACAACAACAACAAAAAAATCTAATTACTCTCACTTTTTTTGTTTCATAATGATTAAGTCAGTAATGTTAAATCGCAGAAACAACACATGTGGAAGTGCTGTTTTGGTGGTAGACGTGCCACAGGACACAGGTAGCACATCTAAGCTGTGCCCTGGTGCTTGTACAGAGAATGAATCACAGGCTAATTGCATACGAATAGTCCATGACTAACGAGAGAGGAGCAATTAGCCGCCCATTAAGGCCTGAACAGCAAACCAATCTTTGATTCACTGTCAATGCAACTGCTTTGCATTTGGAATATAATTAGCATACACGTTTCTTTCTCTTGTTTTTCTACCTCACCTTAGCATTGTGATCCAGGTGTAATTAGAAGCTCATTGTACCATTAATTCCTCACCAGCTATCCTCTACTGGAGCATGAACGTGCATGCGTGCGTGTCAGACGTATACAACCTGTTAAAACATAAAAACGAAATGAGAATTCCAGGCTGTAATCTATCATCTACTTAACCCGAGAAAATGTGAATACTATAGCCTCGAACAAAGAGATTATGTGCCGTAGTAAATGCGACATGTTTTGCATGTTATAATGCTGAACAAAAGCCTCGTAATAACCTAGTTGCGGCAAGTAATATTTCAAATGCATCAAATATGCTGTAGTGCTGATAGTGCATTTAACAGCGACAGCTGAAAATATTCTCCCATTACAAAGCACTGTTGACATCCTGGTACTGCCGTAGACATGTATGCTTATACATATTAATGAGGCAGATTTGTTTATTCATCTCTTGTTTTACCTAGCAGCTAAGAGAGAGAGAGGATTTGGAAATGACACTCGGGGTTTGTAAATTAGATCAGACATCTCTTCGACTTGTTTTTCTAAAACTAGCCCCGTGGCCTGCTCCTTCCTCTCCATCTTAATTCCTCCTCATTAAGCTCCTTCCATAGCAACTGCTTCTCTGCGCACATAAGAAAAAAACGCTCATCCACACGTCTGCAATGTGTGTTTTGATTTTATGCCACCACTCTCTCTGTGCAGATTTCATTAATCCAGAGCTCTTGGCAAAATATTTCTGTTAAATATTAAAAGTATCTTTAAACTTTGGGGGCAAGTGGAGTAGGTGGTGCAGTGATTTGATTTACAGTTTGTCAAAGTGACTGTTAGTCAGATTTTGGGGTTGCCACCCCGGTGAATAACAGCAACAGAATACTTTTTTTCCCATTCTCTGATCTGTTGGTGTGTTTCTTTATGCCCACTCACTGGAAAAAATACAGCGTGTCTTTCTTCTCCACACTCAACTAATGAGAACTTCCTCCTCACTGTTTTTTTTTTTATATGTCAGTTTGCTGAGTTTTTAGCCATTTAATAAAAATAATATAGTGTGGGTACACAAGTACCAAGAAAACTCTTCAGGTCTGTGCAAAGCTAGTAGCAGTGACGTTTTGTTTTTTTTGACAGGGTGTAAACAAACACATCCCAATGTACCGTGATAGAATGCCGCATGGAAATGAATCTTTGAGACTTGACCATTCCTGATTAAAAACATACACAGCCTATATTTAGACGAAAATAAAAATTCTGTCAAATTCAACCTATGTCTTGGTACATGGACCACAAAATGATACATTTTAAAGAATGTGCAGGTCTTTTCCATACAACGACAGCCCATAGTGACCATGACTCGGTGGCAAAAATAACAAAAAGCACCATAAAAGTAGGAAATATGACCCTTGCACTATATCAAGTCTTCTGGAGTTGTACAATTACTTTGTGTGAGGAATAGATCAAAATTAAATCAAAATCAGTCACTCAAATATGACTGAAATCCCCAGACCTCAGTTCGAAAACCCCTAGACTATTTATTTTGGTCAATATGAACCATCTTTTAATGGACAAAAAGCTGTATGAAGATTCTTCAGAAGATTTAACATGGAAGAAGATTCTTACATGTTAAAAAATAGTATACAGGTTTGGAGTTTTTTAAGTTTCATTTTTCGGTGACCTATTTCTTTAAAACAGGAAGCAATACATTGTTTTCATTATAAAATGAAATAAAACAGAATATGGCAGGATGAGCAAACCTCAGGAGGTGCGTAAGGAGGAACTTGGTTGAAGTGGGGTTAAGACATGATGTCAGTCGGGACTCAAACTCGAGTGCTCTGCCTCATACAAACAAACCTGGTTGAACACGATTGTAGATTTACACCGCACACCTTTCAACCCCTCCTAAAATTGCAGAGAGAAAGAGAGCAGTAGAACAGAGTGAGGTAATACAACATTTTTTTACAACCTCTCTCGTTCTCAGTCTGAAGATTTAAGGCAAGGTCAAAGAGTCGACACCATTTCTCCTTCACATTACATCACACCGAGGACATGAGGAGAGAGAGCTGAAGGAAATGAGGGAGAGGAGAGTGAGAAAGTGTGACTGAAAGTGAGATACATACCTATATTTGACATCGTGTTCTGAAACATGTCCAGGCTTGCTTATCATGGTGCAAAATCATCAGCAGAAATATCCTGATTGGCTGAAGCCAGATGTGCGATATGACCACAGTGTGCTCCTGGGGAAAACCAATTCTGTGTAACATCAATGCTCATTTATGTCAGTCTGTACCATATACACCCTAGTCATGATTGACAGCACTGACACGGGATGATTTTACATAATCAAACGTGTGGTTCTGACATCCTCATTGACAATCATGCTTAAAATGGAATCAAACTAACTAAATCAAGCCTTAAGCAAGCCTCGAGCAAATTAATTGAAAAGCTAATAATTAATTAAATCCTAAAAATGTAAAATTAAATAAAAATTACAACAAATATTAAATAATATTAATACAATAAAATAAAACCCATGCTAAAAATATGCTTTATGTCATGTGATCAGAGAACAATGAACATGCAAAGGTGTTATTAATTACTGAAATATTAACTTTTAAATCTCGGGGGGTAAATACTTCAAGTAAATATTTTAGGTCAAAGGTTTTGGCTGACCAAAAAATAAATAAAAAATAAAAAATTTGGGAAGACCCCTGAACAAGTCTGATGGTTTTACACTATTATGAAAAAGAATCTTATTCCTGAAATTTGTTCCTGAGGGGGGGAAAAAAAGCCCCCCCGGCTTATAAGATAAGATACAATTTTTTCCATTGTGTAACATTTAAAAGAACAAGCCAACTGGCAAGATCCTAATTCTATAGCTCTGGTATTAAACAAGGCATTTGTCAACAGATTGATTAATCACTTTACTGATGTGAAGTGTTTATCATTGGTAGATGATCTGGCAACATTCATTCTTTGGCCTGGAATGTGATCTCTGGACAGTTTAAATAAAATACTATATAATAATGTGAAACTGTAGCTTTACAGCACAAAATGAAGAATACAGTAACAGCACGTGTAAGCTGAACAGTCAAATGTTGTTGTCTCTGGAGTTTATCAATCATTTTATTTTTATTTTATGAGTGCTGATTGTTTGCATATTACCTTCATAGTCAAACATAATTGCCATGAAAAGCCTGAATGAAGGAAATAGATTTAATGGATCTTAAACAGTAATTAGAGAGAATACTCACAGCTCATCTGTTCAGATGTGTGTATGAACGGCTCTCTGTTGTGACTCTCGGTGAGGGCAGGGACCTCCCCCCATCATTAAAAACACTCACAAACAGGATAACGAATCCCGGAAGACCCTCCGCCTGGTTCCGCCCGCCCCACCGCTGTCACTGATGCCATGGAGATCAAAAGCTGCCACTTTGTATTTGCACTCTGCTCCAAACACAATCTTTGAGTTATTCTCTCTCAGTCTGAGCTTTCTAAACCATCATTTTCATAAAGAGCTTATTGCTGAGGTTGATTAAACGTAAATGGACCCGGTCTGTAATTCCAGATTCAGTCCTTGCGCTTCTTCCATTACCCAAATATAATGACATAAAGTGATTAGAAAGTACTTTAAATGCATATACACACAAACATTTCTTTTCATCCTCAGAAGGAAAACCTTTTAGCCTTTTGCATTTGCTTTTTACAAGTATGTACCTTATTTTTCAGGAGGAATGCAGATAGCCCAGCAGATTTGCACCAACAATCCAACAAATGTAAAGCTTCATAAGGAACTAAAACAAATTTAAGGCGTTAAATTGGACAAAAGCATCAGTAAAGACATTTATAATGTTACATGTTAAATACATGTTGTTCTTTTGAAATATCTTTTCCTCAAAGCATCTTGAAAAAAAAAATGTATCACCATTTTCACAAAAACATTAAGCAGCAAAAACGGTTTTCAACATTAATAATAAGCACCAGATCAGCATATTAGAATGATTTCTGAAGGATTATTTGACACTGAAGACTGTGGAGTCATGGCTGCTTACTGGCCCTAAACCTTAATATATTATATTATAAAAAATAAATAAACACAACAAGACAATTTTCTATGCAATTGCATGAGTAAAATATATATATTATATAAAATATACTATACAAAACATATATTTACTTATGTATAATATAAAAAAATAATATAATATTACGGAATGCCAATGCACATATTGGCTCATAGTGCTCCGGGTTATAGAGTCCGGCCTGGGTCAAATTCCTGATCAAAATGATCAAATTCCTCCTGCTGTATCTCTCTTTACACATTCCTGTTTCACTGCATCCTTTAAATAAGGGCAAAAAAGCACATAAATTATACAAAAAGACGAAGTGTGTTAGCATGTAATGCTGTGAACTGTCAGTTTGTTCCAGGACCTCGTTGGCGGGTGATGTTGTTCCCGGTCTGTCATGCTGGCAGCATGTGGTGGCACGCTGGCCTGGTTCCATCACATGCGCTCTGGGCATTGTCCTTCCCGCACATCATCACAGACTCACTCATGGTGATGTGACCTTGCAGAGTCAGGGCTTCCAGGCCAAACACACCCTGAGATTCCACCCCCCAGCACCCCTAACCGGACAGAAACCCCTTCACACAGTCTGTACCCCGGGGGAAAATGATTATCTTTATGTCTGGAAAAGCATAGAAAAGGACAACCACCTTCCTCCCCTAACATCCGCCCTCGGACTTAAGCTTTGCTGACAGCCACTGACTCACACAGTGGCCACAGTCGAGTCTATTTATATGCAGCAGCTTCTGAGGAAGTCTTAACAGTTCGCAGACACTATCTATAGAGCTGACTCTATTCGCACTCATTCTCACTTCTGAGCTGCTTTTAACCAAATTTGAGGAAGCCTCGTCCTTAGAGGACACTTTGTAAGGTCTAATTTACCCTTGTTTTAATGCAAAGCAACAACTGGAGAGATTTTACCAGAGCCAAGGCTAGGGATTTGCACTAAATCGCACTGCATTTGCATGAATCAATAATGGGCATTCAGGTTAAAAGGAGCTTAGAGTTTGTTTCCTTACCTGAGACTTTTTAAAACTTCGTTCATTGCTTAACCCCCCACCCCACCCCCCAAAAAAGCCTTTTCTTAAAGAACACCACGGCCTCTATCAGCGATTGAGGCCATCTTCTCTCAAAGGGCCTGTCCTTGAGATAGAAATAGACCAGGAACAGTTGAGAAAAGAGAAGGTGCTGGATTATCTCAAATCCAACGCAATTACGTTGGAGCAGGTGACTCAGCTGCTCTGAGTCACCTGCTCATGTAATAGACCAGGAACAGTTGAGAAAAGAGAAGGTGCTGGATTATCCCAAATCCAACGCAATTACGTTGGAGCAGGTGACTCAGCTGCTCTGAGTCACCTGCTCATGCTACAGTAAGGCTGCTAGGAATGGATAGCAGTGCCATTTCAAGGTGAAAAACCATTCTGGAGTCAAGCAAGGAGAAAAAGGGTGAGAAGGAACAAGAGAAGGTGCATGCTCTTTCCATTTTTGGTGAAAAGGATCCACAAGGCATGATGTGAAAGAGACAAGTGAGACAAAAACCCCAGGAAGAGAGAAGGTCAAAGTGCTGATCAATCCTAGGGTGGAAAATGGTTTGTGAGAAAGGATTTGGGACAACAGATGCAAATAGAGAAAAAGGAGACTCGTTGTGAGAGGAAGAAGATCAGTGCAGCACACTTAAGCTCAGGATGTCTGGCAGAGCGTGGAGATAGAGATATGGCAAAAAGTGCCAAGCCTTCTGTCTGCTTTTGGCTCCCACAAGAGCAAAACTCCCTGCAGACTTGTTACAATACCCTACAAAAGACCTCTTCCAAACCAAGAAGGACTGAGTATTATTAGAAACTGAATTTTGTTTCCAGGGACATGTACTTGATGGACGCTTCACGATTAGGATGAGAAGTGGGAGTGTGTGTGTGTGTGTGTGTGTTAGAGAGAGAAAGAGGGAGAGACTCCAGGAGGAGTCCACTTTGGAGGGCAGTCTCTCTTAATCTGGTGAATTGAGAGAGGTGAGGAGTAATTTCCAGTTTTCCTGGACTGTTAGTGCAGCGGATGAAAAGGCAACCACACTCCACCCCGCTGTAATTGAAACATACACACACTTCGTCATCTGGTGAAGAAAGAAAAGGCAGATAAAAAGCAACTCGTTGCTAATAAATATAGCATCTTTTCTCATTTCAATTATGCATATATTAAAAAATCTCAAAGAAAACTGAATATATTTCAAAGGTTTGATGTCACTAACCTTGCAAACTTTGCCAAATCCAGAAGTTATTTCATCCTCAGAAGTGATTGCTGTGTCAAAATGGCATCTTGTAAACAGAACTTTGGACTGATAAAAACATGTGCGTCCTTACTCTAGAAAATTGTGTGAAACCAGCCAATCAGACTAGACCATGGGTGTGAAAAGACTTCTTTTGACTGACATTCAACTCAAATGATTTTACGCTGAAGGTACGACTGGGTTTGTGTCTAGGTTGTACCATTTTCTGATTCCTAGGTAGACAGATTGAATGACAGATAGATAGACAGACAGATTGAACGACAGGTAGAACGGAAGACAGAGAGATAGAACGATACAGACAGACAGTGATAGATAGAACTACAGACAGACATTTTTGGCATTCAAACTTTTGCTTTGACCAATATTGGCTTTGATCAGTATTTTCGACCCGCCTCCGTATGCTAGAAGAGGTGTGGGGTGAGGATTCATCCTAGTAATCAGAGTTTAACAGTCTTAACTCACATCTGCCTCACTCTCCCCATCTCCAATTAAACCCGAGCAGACTGCAATCTGCCACACAATATGCTTTGTCTCCCTTTAAATTATACACACAACCTCACAACTGTTCAATAAAGAAAATGCACCCCCCGATCTCATTTTTGATGTTGCCTGGAGGATGCATCAATACATGTTCAAAAACCAACAGATGTCTGTTTCTCTTTCTCTAGTTGGACAATCTGTGTTCGTCTTGGTTGCAACAGTTAGAGAACAGCCAGACCTACACATTGTTATTGCGGACCGTCTGTCAAGTAGATTCACATCCAACAGCAGAGACAGCGGAGAGAATAATAGAAACAGTCGTTGTAAAAAGCACACAGTGGGGAAAAAAGTACACACTGTAATAACAGTAATTAACTGTAATTAACAAAAGTAGTATGAAACAACACACATGTATCTACACAAACGAGTCTTAACCTCTTTTACCTGACCTTCATTCTCAGTTGACCTGACATGTCTTGAGAAGAACCAATGTTTTGGCTGTGACCCTTTAACCTCTTCTGATCTCCCTCTCGTAACGTGGAAAGCCAGCTGACAGCAGGCATTAAATAGGAAGGGAATGATCTGGTTTGCTTCACGGACAAGTTTTGGCCACTACTCGGGCAGAACTACATTCAGCAGAATAACATATCCTCTGCCTCTCCGGTTTGTCCTATTAAGCTGGGAAAAAGGCACTGGGACTGGGTGATTTCTTGTGTTCCTGTCTTTTTGGAGTAGGCCGAGAGCAGATGAGCGAGAAACAAAGAGGCAGTTCATAAAAAAATAAAGAAGCAGAGAGCAAAGAACATGGGACACAGAAACACAGAACATCCTCTCTCGGGGTTACGCTTGCGGCGGCAGTGGATCATTTAGAGATGAGATGGTGAGAGCCTGTCTGATGCTACTACAGAGGGGAACGAGGAAGGCCGTGCTTCATTAGCATTGCTCTTGCTGGAGCTGTCCGTGGTGCTGATCGGAGCTGCAATCCCACTAAAGGCTGCACTACACACACCGCCTGTAGAGAGCCTGATGTTTCGGACGACTAAACGCAAATAAAAAGCATGGAGGAGAGGAATCTGCGTTCTTTGGAAAGTGGACGTGTGACATTGCGGCTTTGGACATGAATGCAAATGGATATGATTTCATTTCGGCACAAAGAGCTATTCGACTGCACTGACACGGCCTGTTGTTGTGATGGGTTTTTATCCTCTGGTAACCGTAGGTCCATTTAGGCCGCAGGAAGTGCGCTGCATGCACACTGGGTATTTAAATGGAGATTGGGTGAGGGGATTATTGTCAATTATGTTGTTTTCTGGGTTATTGGTTTCAAAGAATACCAATATGGTCTCTTTTCAGACTCATTCAATTTGACTGCTGAGCAATGTTGTCTTTTATGTGATCTATTTTGTGAATCCAATCTGTGGCTTAGTGCAATTTACAAATACTTGAGCTTAGTTGTAAAAGGTAGTGAACAAACTACCTGGAAAGCATGTTAATGCACTATAGGCATGTAAGACCAAATGTAGGTAACAATATGCAGCATGCTAAGGGAACTTGTTCTAAGGTTTTTTTCTCCTCCATTTGAAGACCAATATTTTAGGATACATTTATGTACACTATAGTTTGGGGTTGGTAAGATCATTTATGCTTTTATGTTCACCAAGGCTGCATTTACTTGATTGAAAATACAGTAAAAATTTGTGCAATTTTACTATTTAAAATAACTGTTTTCAATTTTTCAACAACAACAACAAAAAAAAATTAAAACTATTACTGACCTCAATTTTTTAAACAGTAGTATATAAATAAGAGATGTAACTGACAAAAAAAATAAAAATAATAATAAAAATGGAGTATGCCATGTCACACTACGGGCAACTGCTGTCACTGCTTGACATGTCATGTCAATTACCCATGTATCTTCACGAAGATGGCAATTCCAAGCTCTGTGTAAAAAAACAACGACAGCCACCACTAAAATATAATCATCTTCAGTGAACCAGAATGTTTACTATATATACTGTATATATATATATATATATATATATACACACACACATACATACAGTCAAACCAAAACAGATATAATTCAGATATAATTCTATTCAGACACCAGATATAATTTTTGATATTTTTTTTTACTATTGGGTGCAGGACACTATAGTTCATTTATGTAAGTGAGGATAGCAAAATAAAGTAAACTGTGACATATTATACCCAAATATTCTTCATATAGTGGACTACCAGTAGCATTTATAAAAACGTGGGAGCAAAAATTATTCAGACACTTTGACCTGACCGTGTTTTCCTTAAGTGTTATCTGGCATTATCAAGATGAATTTGTTGACACAGTTTAACTGAGTTCTTGCCATATTTTATTACCATTTTCTAAACTATAGCGAATAAACTGTGATAATGTGTGAAATGTTGAAGGTGTCTGAATAAATGTAGGTTTGACTGTATATATATTTTTTATAAATTTACTATAAATTAAAAAAATATATAGTTCCATTTAAAAGTAGTATCTAACTAAAAATGACTATTTTATCCAATATTTGTCAGGGTCATCTAATTTCCTTTGATTTGATAGCTTCCAAGTACCTCACATAACAAGCAGTACTTGAATGTCACGAGCAGTTGCTGCCAACGTCAGTCATTTACATAATGCTGGCTAAGAATGTGATAGACAGCAAGTTATCTGCTATCAATCCTTTATTTTGAGCAACCAGCATTCCCAAACTCTAAATAACTCCAGCACCCTAGTGCTGTGAAGGGGCAAACCGACCTCCCCCATTTCCACTGGATTAATTAAACTGGAACAGACACCTTTGGAAACCGCATTAATTATTATTTTTCAATACAATAAACAGTGTGATTGTGGGTTGAACAGGCTTTCATCTCTCCAGGAGATGCCAGCCTCCCTCCCTAACCTCAACCCGGCTCTCAGGTAACCGTGCATAAAATGAGATTTCTGAATGAACGAGAGGATGTGCCAGAACATATGCACCCTTTTAATGAGGGAAACTGACTGAGTAAATGGAACGAAAAAAAAGAAAAAAAAGAACTGACATTCGTCTGTTTTGAAGCCAAACAAAAGACTTTGTTCTCTGAATCGTTTTTCTTTTCTTTCTTTTATTTGAAACGTTTCACCAAAGGATGTCACTGCAATAATGTCTATCCAATAACAGGAATGTTGTTTCAAAGAATCAAAAAAGGTGATGGGAGTGCAGTAAGTCCAGGGAGAATGAGAGAGAGAGAAGAGATGTGATTTCACAGCTAATCTCAATCTAATGTCATACCTGATTGACAGCAGGACAGAGGGAAAATCACATCAGGAATAATACAGAAAACATCATAAGGAAGAACATGAAAACTAGTCAATTATACAATGAGAAAACACGTGCACACAACAAGACAAACAAACACAAAAAGAAACTAAAGAAATTGAGTGTCTAACATAAAAAAAAAAAATGGAAATGTTATTTGGAAAAGCCGCAGATCCAAGAATAAATGTGCAGAAGAGGAGTGTGCATTACATCAGTGAGGTTTGCTAAGTAGTACAAATACTCCTGGCACTCAGGGATCTGCTGTCAGCGGCTCTCCTAATACAGAACCGCTGCTCTTGCATAGTGCCGTCTCTCTTGAGGGGGCCAAAAGCCAACTAATACATTCTTTTTAATCTCAAAAACAGAAAAAAATAAGTACACAAGTAATTGTTTTTAAGTATAAAGATTTCCATGCATATTAAAACTTTTTATTAATTTGAATACATATACACGAATACAAACATAGGTCAAAAAGATTAACACTGAAAAAAAAAAGTGATTTATATTTATAATAAACATGTTAAGATATAGCTATGTTATTAAGGATGCAAAAATATTTTGGGGGTTTTATGAAAGGGTTAAATAAGTCTGAATGCGGGAAGGGAAAATTAGATTTGATAAATTTGAACTGTTATAGGTCAAACGTCTATGTAAGTGAAAATACACATGTATGAGTGCCTTAAAGAGCAGCATGAAGCCTTTTAAAGAGTAATAATTGGTCTGTTTATGACATAAAAAAAAGACCAAAGGTCATTCTAAACAGTCTGGTAATTAGCTGCTTAATAAAACATAGCAATGAGTTTTCATCCTGGACCCGACCAGCACAAAGACTCGCACTTCTGTGGACAACAAGTCTGCTGTTAGACGTAAAAGGGCAGAGGAGACGGATGGGAAAGGTTAATTATTAAGACTTTTCCTTTGCGTGTATGAGCGCAACCCGACGGCATTTATTAGCAAAAAGTGACTGCGAGCTATGTGTTTCTTTTTTGTGTCCGTGTCACCGTACTGACTACAGAGGTCAAACCCGAGAGGTCTGGGGAAGCAGTGATGTCATCATAGGGCACGCAGGCGGGCCAGCAAGGCCTCCACGTCTGTGTCACCATTGGATGAGCAAAGCATCGGAGTTTGCTCTTTTTCCTTCTCTCGCACTCTGGCTTTTTCTCTCTCCCCCTCGGGCCGGTGGGTCAGCCTGTGGGCTGCAGAAGGATGGGGCTCACTCTCGTAATGAGGCTCCTTGGTAGTGGGTGCACGTGTCGAGTTGAAATTGATATTCTGCCGCGACCGTGACCTTTGCAGAGGTGCCTTCATGTTTTCTGCGGGAGGGAGGGAGAAATAGGAAGAAAAAAAAACAGGTTCTCATGAAAACGTTTATAAAAGTTAGCAGCTCTTTGAGAACGGGTCATGCCGACATTAAAGTCATCAAATAAATGAGAGAGGAAGACGGAGAGCGATGCAGCTGACAGCACAATAAAAATTATTGTGAGGCGCACATGTAGAAGTTCGCTCACCTCAGTACTGTCACCTCTCACCTGTTTTATTGCCGCTGCTGTTTTTCTAGCCTTTCCTGCACTAAATCTCTGATCTGTGATGTGGCGCAGGGGCTGGTGGGAAGACGTCACACTGACTTAATGCTCTGCACTGCTTTACTACCTCAGCACATCTACCTGAACAACTTAAACCCATCAGACTGATGCAAACTCTGACCGTCCTTCTCTTACTCACTCTTACAGCCATCCAGACTGTGAGAGATACATGCAGAGGAGTTCAAATGTCTGAAATCAGGTTTTTAATACATTTTTTAATGATAAAATATCAGCATAACAATTTGACTGAAATAAAAAGAAAAAAAAAATATTCGTAAAAAAATAAGACTAGATAGAAAATAAGAAATAAAATGTAAATAAGATGCATAGAAAATGCAGTATCTTATTCAGTTATTATTTCAGTTTTCTTTGTTTTAAAACGAAAAAAAAAAAAAACGAAAAAAAAACAAACAAACCTTGAGAGTTAAATTAATATAATAAATTAATAAAATATGGCCTCGCTGGAAGTCTGTTTCCAGAGTAACAAAAATAAAAGAAGTAACTGTGAGAAACAAAGTCAGAATTGTCCAATATTATTTCTCACATTTGTGATTTTGTCATAATTTTGAGTATTTTCCATTATTCGGACTTCATATCTTGCATGTGTAAAGTTTCAGTTTAAAGAAATAACAAATGATAATAATACAACTGTAATAATAACAAATAATTAAGATTTGCAATTGTGAGATGAAATCACATTGTGAGACAAAGTCACAAATGCAAGGAATAAAGTTGCAAACTGCTAAATATGAAGTAGCAAATGTGAGACATGAATTATGAGAAAGAAAAGACATCATCTTTTCTTTCTTTTTAACTCTGGTGTGGAAACGGGCTTTATTTTTACATGACGAACCTAGGAATAAGAGAGGTATATGGTATGAATTTATATGCAGAGAAAATGAATAAATAAGAGCACAAAATAATGGGAAAATCATTTCCATATTCATCTGACCTTGCTTTGACCTGTGCGGATGCTGTATGGAGAGGTATGGCTGAGAAACGACTAAGTTTTCCTGGTTGGTTCTGGACCGAGTGGTTTTATCATCACATCAGCGGTGATTACTGTGCCGAGCTCGAAACGCTGATAACAGCATACATTACAGCCACAGCGCCCCCCCTCCAGCATTACAAACAGAGCCTCAGTGTGCAAAGCACACTCGTTCACTTCAGCACAGGAGATGTATGAATGCTTTAAACAAGGACAATCACTACAAACAAGGAAGGATGTAGAATGAGAGAGAGAGAAATGGAGAGAAGAGCCAGTTATAAGAGCTAAGCAAAAATACTGCAATAATAGAGCCTACAGACATGATGGTTTCTTCATCCTCAATCAAGTTTCCCACTGAAAATGCTCAGCTGGTTTTGTATCACCTTATAATAATTTCTAAAGTTCTAAGCTGCAAATTTAGGCACGGATGCAGACATTCAACACATCATATTATCTTCATCAAGCTGTAAGACCATGAAAGAAAACAAAAGAAACCTCGATTTTTGCATTATCTTAAGAGTAGTGCCTGCTTGTCCACGATGCTACATGCAGGGTGTTGTTGAGTGATTGCCAGGATGTTTCTTTGAGATTGCAAAGGAATGTCTAGCCCAAGACAAAAAAAGGCTACTCACAAATATGATATTCAGGTCGCTAGATAAATTATAGTGTATTCTTCTAAGGAACATTTTAGCCCATTTTTATGGAAAACAAAAGTCTAATTTCGGGGAAAAGGACATTACTGTTTTATTTTTTATTTTATTTTATTTTTAAGTTTTTGAAAGAAGTCTCTTATGCTCATCCAGGCTGCATTCATATGATCAAAAAGACAGTAAAAACAGTAATATTGTAAAATAATATATTTTTAAATGTATTTCTGTGACAGAATTTTCAGCAGCCATTTCTCCAGTCTTCAGAGTCACATGAACCTTGAGAAAATATTCCTATGAATATGAAATATCAAGAAATATTTCTTAATAGGATCAATGCTGAAACCCAATGCTGAATGAAAGGATTTCTTTTTAAAAAATCCTACTGACCAAAACTTTTGAACTGTAGTGTATGTAGTAATAATATTATTATAATAACAGTAATAGTATAATTAGCCTTAACAATCAACGCTTCGTTTCCTTGTATTTAGACTCTACAGTTTATGCATGATTATGTATAAGTCAAGAACTGTAAGGATGTGTGAATGCTATTTGTGCTGACCTTTTTAAAATAGTATATAGTAAACAATCTCATATCTTATCTAAGCAATGTGTGAAGCTCTATGATCGTGTATATATGCTCTCAGTGGACAGGACAGAATGCAGTCCACTGTGTCATCCAGAGCAAATGAGAGGTTTGAGATGAATGGTGACTGTAATGTACAGTATAGGAGTGAGTGGGGAGCCATGCTCGGGTGTGTGTGGTAGTGAGTTCTCTGCGCTCTCATTACTGCTTTGTGAGATCGTGCACTCGTTTGTCTCTGTGTGCCGCTCTCTGCCCTATGCTTCAGGCCACTTTCATTAGTCTCTTTGGCTCTTCCTCTTTTGCCTTCATTTCCTGCTCGTCCCATTTGCTGCTTCCCATTCTTAAAATAATCTTTCTTTTTCTCTACATGACTTTGTTTGGCTCCATACTGCTTCATTTCTTTATCCTCTTCTTCTTTTCTCGCTCAAACTGACCCTGCTGATATGGAGAGGCTGCTTGCCTCTCATTAGCCTGAGGATGAGGTCTGTGTGTCTTAATGAGTGTTAAAACACAAGCTACAGTGGAGACACTGTATGACTACATGACTTATTTTTTTCTTTTTTTTAACCATCCACTGAGAAGCAGCAGATGCCAAGATTTTTCTAAACTTTTTACATGGAGTGAGAGACAGAGGCAGAAGAAGAAGCAGTTAGCAGCTATGACAGTCGTGCTCTAATACAGGTCTTTTTATCAAGGTTACGGATCCAAAATCAGGACCCTGTTGTTTCTAATCCGATGGATTATTATATTTTACTAAATATAAAAACAAAATTACAAAATGTATTATATACTATCTGTAATATCAAAATAAATAAACTCAATATTATTTAAACGTAAGAATGTAAACACTAAAATTTAAACCTAAAGTTCAGCCAAATTATTAATTATTATTTTTTTTACAATATATAAAAACTAAATTACTATATGAATTAAATATATACAATATTAAACGTAAACTATTAAATTAAGCTAGTATGCATATGCTAAAGTTTAGAAGCTAAAGTATTGTGCGTTCCTCAATGAAATGAGTACATGATTCTGTAAATCAATAATATCTTTTCCCAAGTATCATTATGTAAATAAATGTATGGGTAGGGATGCAACGATTATAGATTTTGTTGGTACGATTACTGTCTGAGAAATAATCACGATTTCACGATTATGACGATTATTATGCATTTATTCATTTCACAAAATTATTAATGTATAAAATCACATGGACACTCTTTAGATAATAAAGTGTTATTTATGGCTGCCTTTAGAAACAGAAATAACAGTAACCAATAAGACAGCACAAAATAATAATAATAAAGACAAACAAATGTCTATCTCTCCAATTGGAATTAAAAAGGTGACCTCTGATTTGTAAACATCCATGTCCGTATTACCCTTTTGAAAATAACTAATGAAAATGGATCACAAAAGTATTTAGTGTTTTCAGTTTGTACATTTTTTATGTTTCTTTTGGACCTGACGCAGAAAACTGGAAACATGGTGAAAAAAAAATTCTTGTTGGTTTTTGACTTATGCATACTATAAAAGGGATAATATATAACAATGTTAATAAGTATTATTGATATAGGACTATTAACTTTATTTATCCCACAGGAGAAACTATTAATAATGAGGGGAATAAACTGAACTATCATTGTAATCAACTGTCATCCATACATATTCATCTGAATAATTTTTATAATAATTCATATGATTTTACATCTTTTGGCCTGAGAAAATCATGTCTATTATTTTGGTTTGTGAGATCGGAGATCGCTCTGCGCGCACATTCAAACATTCAGGAGGACACAAACTTGTTGTGAACCCTGCCCCGTGACTTTTATTAATAACATAGCTTAGATACTGAATTGCTACATATTCATCAGCAAGGAGAGGGTAAACTCACTGTTTTAGTAACTAAACTCACATGTTTGTAGAAAGACGCGCTGACGCAGGTTCACACACACACACACACACTTCTCTCTCTCTCTCTCTCTCTCTCTCTCTCTCTCTCTCTCTCTCTCTCGCTCTCTCTCTCTCTCTCT
>NW_015549652.1:250900-274302 GCF_001515605.1 Sinocyclocheilus anshuiensis | reverse complement strand
CACACACCTCTCTCTCTCTCTCTCTCTCTCTCTCTCTCTCTCTCTCTCTCTCTCTCTCTCTCTCTCTCTCGGTCGAATAATTAATTCAAGTACCTAAATGTTATAATTAATCAATACAAATAAATGTGATCTTACCACACTATTTCATCTTTTCATCTGTCTGATCTGAAGTGGGCAGAATACTGAGCTAACGAGCCGTAGCTTCGCGTCAGTCTTGCCTTCACGTCGTGCATTAAAATAGTTTAAAGCCGTGTATTCGCTCTTTAGCAGCAGTTTTTACGGCAATATTTAAATGACACCCTGGTCATTTGGCCAAAATGGTCCCACACTATCGACTTCAGTCATTTCTTTGGTGGAAATAAAGGATCGCTGTTTGGTTCCTCTGTCATAGTTAATCTAGTGTGTGTAGTAGCCTCCGTGTCTCTGATAAGCACAGCATTTTAAGCTGGTGCACCGTTAGTATAACTTTGTTTTCGTTTTGCGCAAGTTGCAACTGTTCCGTTCTGTGCAACAGAAACACTCGGTGTAGCAGAGCCTTTATGATTAATTAAGCGTGACATTTTAAAGTGCGGTTAATTGTGAAACCGGTTAATCGCTGCATCCCTATTTATGGGACAGCCAAAACGCCTCATACTGTAAAAGCATCATATAAATAATAGCTTACATAGACTATGTGAGGTATTCTAAATCACCATTCACATTCATTGTGAGGAAAAGAGCAGATTGGACAACACTTTATTTTGATAGTCCACACTTTCAAAATTATTTTGATAGACTACACAGGCCAGGCTTAAAATGCAACAGCCAATTTAATAAAAAAGAGTGCCAATTTAATCTTTTAACTCACTGGCCAATAATTCAAAAAACGTTCAATTTATATTCTAAAAACATTCAAAACGATCCATCCTTTCAGCTTCCCTCAAGCATCTATGAAGCAAACACACACTGCGGTAGAAATCTGAATACCACGTTCCTTTCATCCGTACGTACCTCCTCAGTTAGGCTCATAAAAACTCGCTCACGTCCAGACTGTGTCATCTGAGAGAGACACTCTCATTCCTCTCTTCAAACAGAACAGGGCTGAAATACCGGTTTCTGACTTTAGAGATCATTTGCTCAATTTGCATTTTAACTGGGGGCCGCCGAGAAGCTTACTTTCTTTTCACCTCTTTTCTCTCCTCCTTTCTGTCCCTCACTCTTCGCCTGAAGTTTTGGAAGTAGACTCGACAGAACGTGATAGCAGATGAGGGCACTTGATCAACCTAACGAGCTCGAACGCAGGCAGGCATCCGATTAGTTGCAATGGAGCCTGTCTCGCACCAATCGGGACTTTAGGGGCTCCACACAATGCAATCTGTGACACGTAATTTCCCCCTCTGCACGGCGTATGGTTTGCAATGTAATCTATAGAAGTATTAGGAATGATTATATTATCCGTCTGACTGCATCCTAGTATTAGTAAGGCTGGATATAGCACCTGATGAATGGCAGAAATCACATGCTAATACTTTGCTCAGTGGGAGAAACAGGGTAGCCTGTCATGTCAATGATACTCCTTTGACGGGACTTTGTGATGTCAGGGTTATACATTCTAAACACATGGGCTACACATATCGTGAATACTTTAATGTGATAAACAATAAGGGTGCACAATACAGAATTGGCTAATGAGATCTCTTTGGGATGGATTAAACTGATCAAAAGTGATAGTAAGGACTTTCACATTTTTACAGAAAAAAGTTCTATTTCAAATAAATGCTGTTCTTTTGAACCTTTTTTTTAATAAAAAAAATCCTGGGAAAAAAAACTGCATCAAGTTTCTATAGAAATATTAAGTAGCACAACTATTTTCAACATTGATAATGATAAGAAATGTTTTTTTGAACACCAAATCATCATATTAGAATGATTTTTGAATGATCATGTGACACTGAAGAGCAATGGCTTCTGAAAATTTAGCTTTGCCATCATAGGAATACATTACATTTTTAAATAAATTAAAACAATATACAATATTACCATTTTTACTGTATTTTTATTTAATAAATGAGGCCGTGGTGAGCATAAGAGACACCCAAACATTTAAATTCTGTCATCATTTATTCACCCTTAAGTTGTTTCAAACCTGTTTGATTTTTTCTTCTGTTGAACACAAAAGAAGATATTTTGAAGAATGTGTGCAACCAGACAGTTGACGTATGGAAAAAATACTATGGAAGCCAATGGCTACCGCCAAATGTTTGGTTACCAAAATTCTTCAAATTATCTTCTTTTGCATTCAACAGAAGAAAGAAACACAGGTTAGGAAGAACATGAGTGTGTGTAAATGATGACATAATTAAACTTTTTGGGTGAACTATCCCTTTAAATAAATAAATAAGTACCCACTTTCAATGTGTGTATATACAGATGTCATCCAGATGCCTCTTGTAAAACATTTTTGGTGTTTTATTTAAAACATTTATCAACAAAAAAAGAACTGAATTTTGATATCGACCATTTATCAGTTATCAACCATTACATAATAACACTAATTACTTATTTTATTAACACAACATCGGTGCATCCAAAAAAAATAAAATAAAATAAACAAAAAATAAAATAATTATAGTTACAGTTTGGTTCAGCACTTCATGCCCAAAGCATAATCAAGAGTTCAATCAAAAACAGAGAAGCACTAAAGTACAGTGGATGAAGTTTTTTATGGACAACACATGGGGAATTACGTTTGCCTGCTGTGAATTATAGCAGCAATGTAAGGGAAAGTGAGCTGATGTAACACACTACAGTTTAATGACTAAATTTAGCTTAATGATCAGGCTGTCCTACCGACCCTCTCTCGTTTGAACTCTGCACGTACTCGTTTATCTACATTTAGGCGGAAAAAGGGGAGATGGCACATGTGGACAAGGTCAAGGGAAATCAGAGCTAATTCTGAGCAGGTGAAATGGACCAGAACTACTGATAATAATAATGCCTTAATTGATGTCTTACGGTGCAGGGACGTGATTATGGGCTGCCACATGAATAACAGGGAACCCTAAGCGACAGAATATGGGTTTGGTTATGCGCAAATGGCAAACAATGTCAGACTACGAGAGACTGTGTGTGTGTATTTGATGCAGCGGCTCTCAGATGATGAGACCAGTGTGAGAGGGGAGCCCTGACTGATAAAGGGGGCTGTAATTCAGAGCCTCTATGATGCTCGAATGTCCCTCTTTGTCTGACTGAAGGACTCTGAGATGGATGACCTGCACATTATCCCTTATGCCTACACGAGTTAAGCAGTAATTAAGCATATCAGCAGAGACATGCCTCATCCACCGGGCACCCAATAGTCACCCACTGGTGCCACAGGTAAAGCCTTTTTTTATGGGTTTCAATGGTCTTCATCTGACATTTATGACAGTGGGAAGGCAATTCATATTAAAAAGATAAAAAGAAGGAGGAGAGGAGGTTCCAGAGAGGCTGTAACTCTCTAATTGCCAGGCTGAAGTAGTAGCGTAACCCCTGAACCTAAGCAAGAGTCATGTATATCAAAGCTTGTCTATGTATTGTTCTGGGATCAGCGAGTGTGAACAAAAAAAAAAGTAAAAAGAGAATAAGTTATGATTCACAGTTAAACAGCATAATTCAGAGGTTCCCTTCTCTTCTCCAAAGACATTGTCTATGTTGTGTGTGCATCTCTTTGTGTTTTATGGGCCTTTGTGTGGGTGCATTTGCATGCATTTGTGTATCAGAGATCTTGTGGTATTGAGATCACACAAATGTGGCTTGGATCTGGATCTAGGTTTTCAGGTTTTGGTCTGAAAGCCAAAGTAGCAATCACCTCAACCACTTTTGGAGGAATAAATCACCCAAAAATTAAACATCTGATATCATTTATTCAAATTTACATCATTCCAAACTTGTTCTTCTATGGAACACAGAATATTTTGAAGAATGTTTCTGCTGTTTTGCCCATAAAATGAACATCAGTGAGTGACACAAACCTCAAACGGGTTTGAAGGTTCTGGACCCTACTGACTCTCAATGTATGGATGAAAACAGCTAACACAGACAGAATTTTTTCTTATGCAGAAGAAAGCAAGCCATAAGAGTTTGGAACAACATGATAATGAGTAAAAGATCATTTTTGGAAAAAGAAAAATGAAAACTATGCCCTTATTTGTTCATCCTTATGTTGTTCCATATGCCTTTGTTCTGTGGAACACAAGAGAAGACATATTGAAGAATGTTGGTAACCCAACTGCTGGTGACCATTTCCTCCATTGTATTGACAAAAACTCAAAATATAATCTTTTAAATTCCTCAGAAAAAAGAAAGTCATACAGTTTTGAAATTACAAAGGAGAGGGTGGTATGTTCAGTCTCTAGCAATCTGTCTGATGAATCTGTCTGATATGGGGTACCTGAATGGTAAAGTATAAAAAACAGCAGTTTAATCAAAGTCTTTGATTGGATTGCTCATTAATTCTACACTTTTAGACTGACAGATATGGATCTTGAAGTCTAAGTCTAAGCCATAAATGGCTATAGTCTTGGTCTGGGTCCAACCTGAACTCCAACTCTGGTGTGTATACCTCTATAAATGTTCCCTTTCTCTCTCTATCTCTTTGTGCAGCAGTTGTATTGAATAATCAGAGCATTTAACAAACAGCAGCAGTGGGGAGTTGTAATCCCACAGCATTCAGCGCCTCACAAAAATTAATTACAAATGAAAACGGCTTAATGCTTACTTGAACCCGGGGAGAGAAGAGAATGTCACCAAATTATATTTGTTTAGGGGATAAGGGGGGACAGAGAGAGAGATGCATGTTGTGCTGTTTCATGATTTTGAGATGAAACAGCTGTATCTCAGCATCAGAGAGACTCTAGAGAGACCTTTGATGTTGACAAAATAATCAGTATGCTATTTTGAACAACATTAGCGGTTAAAAGAGCTAAACACTACACATCATACAATATGTACGTACATGAGAGTGATTCAACTATTTCAGGTCACAACGTGTGATTCACACAGTTAAGTTTGCACGCATACGCTTTGAAGTAATTTACTTTGACATACATGCACTAACTAGCAGTCGTCTGCCCAAACAAACCAGCACAAGACAAATAATACACAGACAAACTCAGCCTCAAAGAAGCAGGACAAATGAACAAGTGATTCAATCTGAGAGCACATCGTTCAGCAAATAGAGAGGGGGATGTGATTGGTGAACTTATGCCCTGGAGTGAGAGTCATATGACCAATTGAACATTGTGTCTCACCAAAACAAAAGGTTTACAAGTAAGGGTGCTCGCAGTGCACACACATAATGCCAGGTTTACATTACTCCGTTTGCAGTGCATACGTGGTGCGGTTTTTTTTTCCACGCTCATGTTAACAGATTAATAAAGCGTGCACACTGCACACGGTTGCGGTCCGGCAGTGTGTTCAGGAGTGGTGCGTCTGCAGCAGTGCAGAGATCGTTTCCACACCGAGTCTATTGCTGCACTGCAAGTTCTGAATTAAAGTAACAGCGCATTGTTTGCAGTAAATATGAACACGGATTGACACAAAAATGTAGTAATCACACCATAAATGCATATTATTAAAGTCTACTGTGTTTCACAGTCAACACATATGGCTTTTTGGCTAGGTTTAAAAATGTTTGGATTTGAAATCAAAATAATGGATAAATGTTGTGTTTGTGGTAAACAGCCACGGATCAGTAGCGGACTCTTGTGTGAAAGCACAGTCCGTGCTGCTTCTCCTCTCACAAGAGTCACCTAAGAGGGGAATTCCCCCCATGTTCAAAAATGAAATTCAGGCCCTGAATAAATGTCTAAAAATCCTGATTGGAGTATCATTATAAATAGTTATAAATTATAAAATGAAGGCTTTAAAAAGATCAGTATCGGTGATCGGTATCTGCAGATACTGCTTTCTGTGATCGGCCTCAAAAATCCTGATCGGAGCACCCCTATTTACAAGCAAACAGAAATTGGTTGGACAGCACCTGGCCTGATACAACTACAACACTAGATCCTCCCTGATAAGCACATGAGCGTTTGGGGGTAATCAGGAGGATCAGACCCCAGAGAAGTGATGATCATTCGAGTGGTTGGTGTATATGTGATCTAAACCCCACTGTAAGGACACATATGGTCACTCTATACAGGCCACTCTCTCACCTTCCCTCCCTAATACTTGTAACTGCTACATGGTAGCTAATGACCTGAGACCACCGCCAGCATTTTGATCACTCAGTATGACTCTTGTCATCATACTGTTTCAGTTGGACTTTATATTTCATGCAGTAATTTGATTAAATTGTGATTTGTCTTAAAGGGACAGTTCACCCCAAAATGCAAATTCTGTCATCACTTACTCACCCTCATGTCGTTCCAAACCTATGTGACCTTCAGTGGAACACAGAAGATATTTTTAGAAAATGCTTTAAATTTAGTCAGCATTTTGTCATACCATATTAATTCATTTTAATGTATTTTACTCTCCCTGAAAAGATATACTGTAACATCTTAGTCAACCAGACCAAAGTCTAACTAAATGTAAAACATTTTGAATAAACATTAACATTTTTCAAACATGTAGAAATATAAAACATACAAAATATACAGCTCAATAATTGCATCTTGTATATATAAGGCAGTATTTTGGAGACTAAATAATAAATTATATATACACTACCATTTAAAAGCAAGACTTTTTTTAAAAAGAAATTAATACTTTTATTCATCAGCATGGCTGTATTAAATTGATCAAAAGCGACAGTAAAAAGATTTGTAACAAAAATGTCTATTTTTAAAATAAGTGATGTTCTGGTAATCATAAATGATGTCAGAATTTTCTTTTTTGGGTAAACAATCTCTTTAAGGTCCTGGATGAGTCACCAACATAATGTATAGTGTCTAAAGATTAAGGCCGGTAACTAAAATGTTCACACCAAACAAAGAACAATCCATTAGCTATCATTATTGTACCTTTGGGAAGTAAACAATCCCAGGATGCTCCAGGGCTAATGGCCCAGTAATAAGTCTACTGGGAATCATTTTAGGATAGAAGTGCCTGCTAAAAGACTGTGTACTACAAAAGTTTCCTGTCCATCAGGATTATAGGTCGATTAAATTAATTTTTATCTTCAGAAACAAAAGCTCAAATTGATGGCCCAGCGTTTTCTGGTCAACCTAATAGAATACGTTCTGTTGGCATCCCAGATACAAACTATCAGACATAAGCTTTGGGAAGGGGCCAGAAAGACAGTGTGAAACTGATTTAGTGACAGATATGAGACAAAGCAGAATGTCTCCTGACAGTTGCTAAGTGAGACAGACAGTTTGTTGAGATTGGGTTGACTGGGCTCTCTTCACAAGCTGCTCTACTGCAATGCAAGTTCATGAACATTTTTGTGCGGATACATGCATGTAGGCGAAAACGTACTGTACCTCTAATTGGAAGTAACGTATATCTGTCATTGTGAATCTGCTCACTGCAACTAGGGCGAACGGTTGGAGAGCTGCACAATTAGCAAAGATTCAAATGAAATCAGTCGTCACACTGGCAGCCTCTGTGAATTTCCGCAGAAGAGGAAGTTGGGCTGGGGTTTAAAGTAATTAGAGAGAAGGAATCTTCATTTGAATGCCAAACCTGATGAGTTTCCAGAATATTTTTTGCTACAGGACATCTGTCTGCATGGTGCTGCAGGGATGGGTAATTATTCATTCCAGCCCACTCTCATTTATATTGCTGTCTACGGCTGTCTCACTCCATCTTTCCACTATTCCCAAACTCCCTTTCAGTGATTCCTACAGTTTTTATTTATTTTTTTCTATAGTCATAGTTTTTGTCTTCAAAAGAAAATGTTTTACATTTAGTCAATATTTTGTCATGCCATATTCATTCATTTTAGCATACTTTACTCACAATGAAAAGGCATTTAATTTTAGTCGACTAGACCAAAGTTTACACAAATTTAAAACATTTTGAAAAATGTATAAACCTTTATTTATTTAAACATACAGAACTATAAAACAAAATATACAACTGGTTAATAATACTGAACATAAAAGTAGTGTTATTTTAGTCAAATAATTATTCCTTTTTATAATCATTATTAATTACTCATTATTACTTATTTAATTGCTGGCATAAATATAAACCTGCTGTTTTTTAAGTCAAATTATAGATAAAATAATCCAATATAACTATAGGATATTCATTAGTTGTACCCACAACAAAATATAATATTACTAAAATTCAAAAATTTTCGTCATCAAAAAAGATTATCAGTAATTTCATTCAAAAATTAGTGTTTCCCATATTCTCTTCCTCTAGCACTTCCTCAATGCCTTCCTCTTTTTACCCTGTCCGTTGTCATGAAGTGCTATCAATTCAGGTCTAGTCCAGTCTGTGCATTCTCTCTCCCTAGACACTTATTCTCTCCATCTTCTCTCTATCTCTCCCTTTTTCTCCCATCAAAGTCCTTTAGGTTAATGAGTAGACTGACCGATGTGCTGCAGACAGAGCGAGGGAGAAGGAAGGGGGGGGTGGGTCGAGCAGAGGGGTGCAGACAGTAAACTGTCAGTTACCCGAGATGGGACTTACGGGAGGGGTGGTCGTAATTGATCGGATTCTGCTGTAATGTATTACCACCTCCACGCACGGATAATGGCTAACCCTGGCTAATGACTGTTGGCAACGACCAGCACTTCATTGATAGCTGATGTTTGCCATTAACTTCCCTTCTCATTACAGACTATAGACTAGTTTTCCATAAGTCTCAGGCAGTTGGTTATTAACACGGAAAAAATATTTCAGCCAAGGGTCATTCACATCTTAATAGTGCTTTAGAAATCAATATGCAGATCCATTGCGGCAAAACCTTGGATTCTGATCAGGTGAGATGTTACATCATCAGATCAAACAGAACTATTGTTTTTAATGACTTTTTGAAGTTCGCTCCACTCCACCCTGGGCGCTTCTCCCCGAGTTGCAGGGCTTTTCTCTCGGATGCCTTCGACAGCTCTCAATATGCACATCCAGCCTCGTGAAACGTACTTATGAATTCAAAACAGCCTCAAGTCATGCTCCATATTTCATTGAAGTTGAATATTTAAAAAGATCAACCCACTCAAAACCCCATAAACCTTTCTTACGGAGGCTTCTCTGTCCTAAAAATAAAATCTCATATGCCGTATCATATTACAGGCGGCTCCATCAGGCTCTCGAGCTTCTTTTAACAAGCAGACGGGGCCATTCTGGTAAACAGGCTGTCCGCGTCTACAAAACATATGTTCCTCTCCCAGTCTCCTCTCTAGCCGAACACACTTCCTCTTCCTTAGCCTGCTCTCCACTGAGGCCTCATCTAAGCACCTCTCATAGAGGCTGACTATGAAATAAAAAAATCAGGCCACAAACAATTGATTATTTGAGTTTTACATATTTACATTTAACAATCACTTTCATTCAAAGGGATTTGCATTAAAACCAAGCTACTTTTTATCAGTTCATGCATTCTGTATGAATCAAACCCATGACCTAACATTACTAGCATCACACTCCACTATTGGGAAAGCTATTTAGCCACACAGACACTATTCTGCAGTGGTTTAAGAAAAAATTGAATTCCTAGCAAATGAATCAGTGTATCATTCGATCATTCGTTTTTTTATTTAATATTGAAAGTAGAAAAATGAGAAAACGGCTCCTTTTTCGTTTTTTTCCAATTAAACACCCCTTTCTGCTGATTGGTCAGCCGAAGATCAAACCGTGCCTTCATCAGTTCTTCCGCAGTATCACGCAGCAGAATAATAGTCCTCCACTGCTGCAGTTGTATGGATTCTTAACGCATTTATTGCAACTACATTTAATATTTTTTCATCAAACAAACAGGCTTATGAATAGCTCAACACAACTCATACTGGGGCAGAGTCTAGACAGGGCTTTCTTCTGTGTAGATATAAATTCTATTCTTTGCATCAGCTGGGCATGGCAGGGTATGTATGATAGGACAGCTGTCATAGCCTACCCTGCTCACCCAGTAAGTGTGTTTGTTTGTTTAATTAAGAAATTAATTAATTCATTTCAAAATAAATATTTTAAACACTAAGACAAAAAGAAAGAATAAATTGGCTTGGGTATATATAGGCCTATGTTCATGCAAGAACTGTCATTCTGACTGACAACCAGAGAACAACTGAAATTAAATAGTCTACTGTTAGAGTTATATAATGTAGTTTTGTGTTTTATTAAAATTGATTATAATTGATATCTCAAAAGGATATGCACTTGTGCACGGCATGAACTCGCAATTGCACACCAGCTACAGGTGGAGAGGAGAGAGAGTGATAGAGGCAATTCAGTGGATGGGGATTATTAGGAGACCATGATTGACAATCATGACACAATCAACCAAAAATTAGACAGCTTGGTTGGGAAGATGGCGCCTGTGCATTCGGCATGCCGTCTGTTGCTCTCATGTTTGCTTGTCTGGTTGTCTGCTCTGTCTTTAAACTGCTACACGCTTTTAATCTACGACCGTCAAGCACTCTTGGACATCCGCAACTCAGTTGCGGACACATTCACCAACTCTTACACTCTGGATGTGGACTGCTCCTTTGGCAATAGGAATGAGTCGTTCCAGGCGGCTATCCTGGATTGTATCCGCCGGTGGTCCCTCGGCATCCTGCGGAGAAAGCGAAGGAGGAAACGAGGCAAACGCAGAGGATACATCGTGAAGCTTAAAGCTCATCTGCGGGCTGGCTTTCTCTCGGATCCTTCCCACGGGTCGTTTTGCGGTGGCTTGGCTGCCTGGCGCCCGCTGGATTTGGCCTACCGGTGGCTTCGTCCTGTCCTCCCCCTACACCCGAGTCCTGGTTCTCGTGCCGGTCTCCACCGAATCAGCCTCGGCTCCCGACGACGGGGAGTAACTCACGGAAATCTGCGCTCGCTGGAAAGAGCGTCCTCATCTCCTGATATTATTTCTTCACCGAAGATGGCATTATTAAATGCCCGTTCCTTGGTGAATAAGACCTTCTTATTAAATGATTTTTACTCATCTCACAACCTGGATTTTATGTTTATCATGGAATCCTGGATAAAGGTTGGTGATCTAACTCCTTTTTCTGATCTGATTCCTGCTGACTGTACATTTTTTAACTCTCCTTGTCCGAGTGTTTTTAGGTAATGATCAGTATAAAGAAAACACAGCCATTTCCATGCCCACTTTTGGGAAGATGGCGCCTGTGCATTCGGCATGCCGTCTGTTGCTCTCGTGTTTGCTTGTCTGGTTGTCTGCTCTGTCTTTAAACTGCTACACGCTTTTAATCTACAACCGTCAAGCACTCTTGGACATCCGCAACTCAGTTGCGGACACATTCACCAACTCTTACACTCTGGATGTGGACTGCTCCTTTGGCAATAGGAATGAGTCGTTCCAGGCGGCTATCCTGGATTGTATCCGCCGGTGGTCCCTCGGCATCCTGCGGAGAAAGCGAAGGAGGAAACGAGGAGGATACATCGTGAAGCTTAAAGCTCATCTGCGGGCTGGCTTTCTCTCTGATCCTTCCCACGGGTCGTTTTGTGGCGGCTCTGCTGCCTGGCGCCTGCTGGATTTGGCCTACCGGTGGCTTTGTCCTGTTCTCCCCCTGCACCCGAGTCCTGGTTCTCGTGCCGGTCTCCACCGAATCAGCCTCGGCTCCCGACGACGGGGAGTAACTCACGGAAATCTGCGCTCGCTGGAAAGAGCGTCCTCATCTCCTGATATTATTTCTTCACCGAAGATGGCATTATTAAATGCCCGTTCCTTGGTGAATAAGACCTTCTTATTAAATGATTTTTACTCATCTCACAACCTGGATTTTATGTTTATCACGGAATCCTGGATAAAGGTTGGTGATCTAACTCCTTTTTCTGATCTGATCCCTGCTGACTGTACATTTTTTAACTCTCCTCGTCCAAGTGGACGCGGGGGTGGGATAGTAACAATTTTAAAGAACTCTCTCTCTGCACGCTGTCGATTGGTCCCTGTAACGGCCTTTTCCAGCTTTGAAGCTCAGTTTATTCACTTAGACTGGAATGGTCCTGTATGTCTAGGGGTGTTTTACCGTCCTCCGCACTCTACTAAGGATTTTATACTGCATTTCACTGAACTGATCGGCAATATTGCCACAAATTACGATCGCTTTCTATTGGTGGGCGACTTTAATATCCATGTCTGCTGTCCGTCTAACCCCTTATCACATGACTTTCTTAATCTCATCGACGCTTTTAATCTATCCCAGTGGATCAATGTCTCTACTCATATTCAGGGACATACGTTGGATCTTGTACTCTCATATGGGCTTGATGTGACTGATATTATGCTCTCAGATTTTATGATCTCTGACCATAAGCCTATATTATTCTCACTGTCTCTTCCAGATCTCTCTCATTTTTCTAATACACCTGTAAATCTTTCTCGTTTCTACTCTCCAGTTTAGTACAAATTTCAACTTGTGCTTTGCTGAATGTCGCTCACAGTTGCACTTGGATCAACCATTATCTGACTTGGATGCTGATCAACATCTTAGCCTCGTGAATTCTGCCTGGCTTAAGGTAGCAAATGCAACTGCAAGCAAAAAAAAAAGTTTTTTTCACAAGCAAAAACCAAAATCTGCACTGTGGCAAAACTCTGATACCCGTCTCCTAAGACAAAACTGCAGAAAGGCAGAACGTAAATGGAAAAAGGACAGGCTGCATATCTCTCTTCAAATGTTCAGAAACTCTCTTACATCTTATCAGACTGCAGCTAAGTCTGCGAAAGCTGCATACTTTTCTAATTTAATTGAAACTAATCATTCTAAACCTAAGGTTTTGTTTTCAATTATTCAATCTGTCACAAATCCTTCAGTTAACACCTTGCCTGTTGCCTCTGATGCTCTCTGTGAAAGCTTCTTGAGATATTTTAGTGACAAAATTATTAACTTAAGGCTTAGCGTCTGCCCCACTTTAACTTTAACTGTCTCTCCAATTATGTCATCTGCCTCTGCATTTTTGGATGTTTTTGAACCTATCAACCTCCAGAAATTGAAGCAAGTGATTGACAAGCTTAAACCTTCATTCTGTTCAAGCGATATCATTCACCCGAGATTTTTAAAATTAATTATCGATTCGATTAGGCCAGGTGTGGTGTCTCTTATTAATAAGTGTCTCCAAACCGGCTCTGTTCCTGCCCACCTTAAAGTCGCTACGGTCACTCCTCTGCTCAAGAAGCCTTCACTGGATCCTTCTGTCCTAAAGATGTTTTGGCCTATTTCTGTTTTACCTTTCATTTCAAAAGTTTTGGAGAAAATTGTGCTGAATCAACTTCAACGTTTTCTGACTAGTAATTGTATTTATGAGATTTTTCAATCTGGTTTTAAGTCTGCTCACAGCACTGAGTCCGACCTTTTGAGAGTGTTAAATGATAGTTACCTCTCTACTGATTCCGGAGACTCGGTGGTTCTTATTCTTTTAGATCTATCGGCTGCTTTTGATACCATAGACCACTCCTCACTATTATCTAGATTAGAGTCTTGGGTAGGTCTAAAAGCAAACGTTCTGAAATGGTTTCAGTCATACCTGTCTGACAGAAAGTTTTTAGTGAAGTTGGGTAATTTTTCCTCTTCCCCTGTTCAAAATAACTACAAAATGTCATGCCTTTGAAAAATAAAGAGAACAACAGAATGCGCTGCTTTAGCGCATCTCGGTCTCCTTGAGCATCTTTCTGGCGCATGCCACAAACATGAACCACAGGGAATACTCTTCTTTTAAAAGGCTTCATTTAGATTATTTTACATTAAATGCATCATATAAGTCGCTTTTGAATAAATCACAGTAGGCTAGGCCTATGTATAATGATAAAAAAAAACGACTTTACAGTCTGGAAACACTTTAGGCTATAGCAAATTATTTCTCGGACCCCCTATCACTTTAAGAACCGCTGGTCTACACAGAAGAAAGACCTGTCTAGACTCTGCCCCAGTACGAGTTGTGTCGAGCTATTCATTAGTCTGTTTGATGAGAAAAATATGAAACTGATAAAATGGGTTATTAATCCATACAACTGCAGCAGTGGAGGACTAGTATTCTGCTGCGTGATACTGCAGAAGAACTGATGATGGCACGGTTTGATCTTCGGCTGACCAATCAGCAGAAAGGGGTGTTTAATTCCCGCTCACATGTAGAAATCGAATATTCAAGCTGTTTATTCATTTTTCCACCCATGAAGGAAAAATGAAAATTTAAGCTGAATTGTCATTTTTCGTTTTTCGGAAAAAAAACGAAAAAGGAGCCGTTTTCTAATTTTTCTACTTTCAATATTAAATCAAAAAACGAATGATCGAATGATACACGGATTCAAATGCACTGCAGTCCCCATTTTCCTGTATGTGATTTTGCTGTTTATATACTTTACTGATACTGCACTCCTACTAAGTGACTAAGTAATTTTAATTATATATAATTATATTTCAAATTTGTAATTTCAAACTGGCACCTTTCCCGAGAGAATCAATATGATAACTAACCTCAGTCCCTTACCTCACCAGGCCTAAAGCAGTGACTCTCCATTTAGTAATTAGAAAGTTTGACAGTTAATGGTCATAAAAATACATCTGCCAATCATACAAGGTTAAGACAAGGAACACTTCTGCTGCCTGTTTAACAGGATATGGGCTTTATTTTCTTCTGAGATTGACATTTACATAAGGCAAAGGTTTATTTTTCTCCTTTCTGACCGGTGCGATAACCCTTGGGCGCTAAATGTTCTCCTTTGATTTCGGAAATACAACAATAATAATGCCAACAGCTGTGGTACATTTAATCAAATCAGCCTGCCTAATCCTGCTCCGGTCAATAGAACCCAAGTCGAAACAAATGAAGCCCGATTCAGACAGTATAAAAGCAGGTTGAAGGTCACATGTTTTTAATTAAACTTAAACTAATGGCTACAGAGGCAAAAGAAGGCGAATTGTTTCAGCTCATAATCGCTAATGAGACTTTTGGCATAGGTGATAAAGGCAGATGCTTCATGCATTCGTGAAAGGTCAACTCTCATTGCCATTCTGTCATAGCCTCTCTCGCCTTTTCCCTCGTCCGGCACATGCCCGTTTCCTTCTCAAACAGGAGGAGAAAAATCAGCATGCTTGCCCTTTTAACGAGAGAACCCTCTTGATGGTTCTGCCCATGCATGAAGCTGTAAACAGCACACAGAAAACATTCCTCTTTATTTATTTAGATCGCAACGATGCTTCTGATAAAAATGCGATTTTTAAGATGTTACGTTTGGTGAATTCTCAACTGGACTGTCTGTAAAAACAGACTCATTTTTCATAAACAAACAAAAAAACTACCTACTGCTGCGTTTCTGTCTGCCTCATGCTGAGATTAATAATGAAGAAACCTGACATTTGAAACAGAGGGACCGATTTATAGCAGTTTGAGCCGCATTTTCACTGCATGCGCACACACACACACACATAAAAAGAAAACCATTTTAATGCATTTGTTAACACTTTCAGACCTCATATCAAGAGAGGGTAACGAGTGAGTGATAAAGTTGCATGCCACACATTTTCATGTGTAACAGTGGTGTAGTGAACAACACATCATTATACGTAGACAACAGTTCAGAGTCTTCTGGGCAATACTAATGGTTAATTTAGCTCCTGGACCACTGTGGCAGGCATCTCATCACAATTAGACTTAATGCAAGACCTTGCTGAAGGTCACAGATGATCCGTTACGAGGAAAAAAAAAAGACGCAAGTTAACTGAAGCATGACTGTCCGGTGAGATGTGCATGTTTTTTTTGTGTACATGTGCACTGAGTGGGTGTGAGAGAATGTATTTTTACACTCCCCCCTGGCCAAAGACAGAGCAATTAAAAAGACATGCACTAATAAGCCCCTTCTTCTGTAGAACGTCACGGTAATCTCCGCCAAGACAGAGAGAGATGGACTATATTCTTATATCAGAGCTGAGGAGAGATCACAAACCCACTCATTTAAGGGATAGTTCACAAAATAAAAAATAAAAATAAAAAAAATAAAACAAAAATAACACTGGATTATTTTCAGTTATTTCTTTTCAACCCCCTTATTTACAAAATAAATAAATAGAGGGGAAAAAAATCACTATAAAAATAATATTGTATTTGATGCCATACTGTTCTGATGCCATATGATGTTGTTTGTTTGTTTTGAACTTGGGTCATCAAAAGTGTCCATCGGTTTAAAAAAAAACAAAAACAACTAACAATAACCAATACTTCTATGGAATTAATTTTAGTCAATGTTAATTTCAACATTTACCAATACATTTTTTTTTGTTAACATTAATTAATGCACTGTGAATAAACATGAAAAACAAGAATGCTTTAAAAAGATATTGCTCATTGTTAGTTCATATTAGCTAATGCATAACAAACAGGACCTTATTGTAAAGTGTAATAAATAAATAAAAAACTTTACCTGTGCAGTAGCCTTTATACTTTCACATATTCAAACTTGCTGTGTTGCAACTTGTCACAGGACATGCAATGATCAACGCTCACTATCGCTGTCATCACACCTAGCATGATGCATCTTCTAGAGGCATATTTAAATCAATGCAATTGAGATGAGAAACTATGACACAGAAAAAGATTGTAAGCAGAAGTTCTCACATAGAATGAAATTCTACATCTAAATGAGGACAGGAACAAATGTCCCTCTCTCTTCTAATGGATAAAGCATCATCAGAGAAATGCACGAACACAAATCAGTGACCTTCGACTAATGCAGCTGACCTCTGAGTATTGATGAAATGAAGCCTGATCAAAACAGGTCGAACAACAACAAGCACCACAGACCAAAGAGATATTTGTTCCCATAGCTCTCTAAAATCCCACCTGAATGTACGGCAGAAATATTCAGAAGTCCTCTGGAGGCTAATGATGTACTGGACACAAAGCCAAGCTTGTACCTGATGGACCTAAAATCCATAAAGACATAGAACAGTGGCTTGTGGTGGCAAGGACAGGCTGCAGATTAGATTGAAATTATTGATTTGAATCAACTGAGAGAGTGAACATTTCCCTTGACCTCATAGAAGAGTGAAACAGGAGTAATTGATTTGTACCAGTGTATATTGGGTGTGTTCAGGTACAGTCATTTGGAGACTCGCCTGGTGGCCCTGAAGGACTATTGACTTAGAGCTGATCCAATGATCAGGGCTAAGAAGAAAAAAGCTCTCTGTGTGAGCATGTGTATGTGTGTGCATGTCTACAGAGATACCTCTACAAGATTTTAGCACCATAATCCATTTCTAAAGGAAGAAGGAAAATGGTAAGGAAGGTTGATTCATGAAACTGCTGGTGTAAAGTAAAAGTGTGTTCATTTACACGTCCAGAGGTCGCTTTGTACACAATTTGCTGCAGAGCAACAGGGTTTTTGTGCCTCACAGCATCACAGCGAGCTGCACGGCCCCCTGCAGAGCCCTACCTGCAATTACCAGCCCACTAACACATTCTGAAAGACTTGCACGAACAAAAGACAACACTAGCAAGTAAACAAATGTGCCCTCGGAGCAGTCTGTGGCAATTGTTTCTCACTTTTCCTCTATATCAGGAACAGACAGATTTGCAATATAATGGCAATAGTAATTTGTGTAAGAGTGACTTACTGTGTTTACACCAAGTTAAACTTCCTTGGTGGAAGTTACTGTGTAATGTGTAAGAGGGAACCGATTTGTTTCCTTGCAGTTATTAGTGTTTCTATTTGAGTATCAGTACATGTGTTTGTGTTTTACAGTGTTAAAGCTCATGCTGATTGTGAATATTTTGCTGTGATAAAATGTAACGGAAATGAAAATTCTGGTGAGACATAATATATTCAACCAATTGTTACAGATATTACAACTGTTTGCAGATATTATTTGATTGTTGCTGATATTATATTATTTAGCTTTTCACAATATAACCCTTTCACCTGGGAAGAATTAAAAAATATTCACTTGACACAAAATAAATCATTTATAAGCTTGGCATCTAAACCGTATAATGCATATACAAAATCTGACTAATTCTTAATAAAGCATAAGCATAAAGTTTTTAAATTATATCAATATGTATTCATGTACGTATGTATGTATTACCAATAATTAAATTGATTAAAAGTGCCAGTAAAGGCATGTGTAATGTTACAGAAGATTTCCATTTCAAATATGTATCAAAGAATCCTGAAAAAAATCTTATTCCACAAAAAATATTAAGTAGCACAACCGTTTTCAACACTTGCTGTTTCTTGAGCAGCAAATCAACATATAAGAATAATTTCTGAAGGATCATGTGGACTGAAGTAATGTCACAATCAACAGGTACCAATTACATTTTTTGAAATAGATAAAAAAGGAAACAGTTATTTTAAATTGTAATATTTCACACTATTAGAAGTAATATGTAAAAGTACACAGAGTAAAAGTATGTATTACAGTGCTGGTGTTTTATGCTGCAGGGTAAATGTGTGACTGTGTAAGTGTTACAGTATGTTTTATAAGCATGAAAGATTTGCTCAGCACTTACGAGGTGTTGAAGTGAGAACTGGGTTTAAAATTCACAAAACAACACTGAGGTTTCAAGCTTCTATTCCAAACTCTGCTAGTGTTGTTTACTCTGCAAACCTCTACTATTCGACCCAAACATAAAGACACCCCCTGAACAACCTCCCTCATTCATCAAAATCTCAGCGATAGAATTTGAACAGAAGCAGAAAGTACAACACACACATACACACACTCCTGTGAGTGTACTGCTATGGAAAGGCTTCCAAATATCTAAAATGGCTGCAAGTACAAGAAGAGGAGGCGAATGATGTGAGAAAGAGAGGAGGCAATTAATCCGAATGTTCACAGAGGTCAACTGGCCTCAGTGCCTTCATCAGGAGATGAGGAGATGCAACCTGGAGCAGACCACCACAACCCATGGGGGGACTGTGGTCTGAGAGGGCCTCATGATTATTAGCGTAATTAAGTTTGTATGGTCATTACTAGGGTTGTGACGGTGAGGAAGTTTTCCCACCGGTTAATCGACGTGTGAAAACACTGGTAATACCGGTATCACTGTTGGGGTGGGGTGGGGGGGGGGATGTTAGTTCGTTTGAGTTTCCCCTCTTTTCTTCGCTTTCAAATGGCTTGTAAAAGTGCAGTGCGCATTTTACTTTCACTTTCAAAGTGACGCAATTCGGTGTCAAGCAATTGTTCATTTGAGTTTTCCCTCTTTTCCTCTGATTTCTTGGCTTTCAAATAGCTAGAAAAAGCGTTGTGCGCGTTTTACTTTCACTTTCAAATTAGCGGCAATACGGCATTGACTCAATTCAAGCAACAACAAGGTCAAACTCAGAACTTTTATTAACACAACGAATAAAAATACACCATACAGTATATGCCTAATAAAATAACAAATTACTTAGGTTACACAAAGTTTAAATAGGTATATAAAACTGAAAATCAGCAAACATTGTGGAACCAAATAAATAAGAAACATAGAACATTTATTAGCAAAACGAATAAGAAAGCTTGGAGGCACGGCATATACACCTTGATGTAAAATAAAATAAATAAAATACACAAAGTTTAAATAAAGTAATCAGCAAACACTGTGGAACCAAATAAATAAGAAACGAAAGTAAAAAAAAAAAACTTCCAGTCAATATGCTTTTCAAAATCTAAAATATTGCCAAACGGGCGCCTTTGCATTTCCTTTCTAAACAATCTTCTGCCATCGTCTTGTCTTTCTCACCTCACTCTTGTCAGTCAGCTCAACTCACTCTCCTCACGTGATAAATAAAATCTGACTCCTGCTCCATGGTGCACTGTCATTCTGCATTGAGAGTTTAGTTTTTAAAAGTGTCTGTCCTCTAACTGAACTAGACTAAATTACTTTTGTTACTATAAAAAAACGACGGTGGGGGGCAGTGCCGCGGTAGGCAAATAACCGGTGTTGCGGCTTAACACCAGTATAACCGAAAATACCGTCTATCGCAGCAAGCCTAGTCATTACAGAGGGTTCCGATTAATGCCAGCCATGTCAAATTAAAATCCTATGTGGGGTGGAATACTGATTGAACCCACAGCCACATTTAAACATCCTCTTTAATGAGAGAGAGGGAGTGAGACATCAGACAAAGACAGGTGTGTTTCAAGACCTCGAGTAGACAGAAGATCAACTAGAGCACAGAGCTGTTGTTTGTCTGGACTGAACAGCCTTTGATGGAGGATTTCACACGCTCCAATGCAGATGAGCTCTAGAGCAGCAGGTATGAAGGCCTTGAAGCTGTAAGAAGCTTATGGTTCTCAACCGATATGTTTTTTTCCCCAAGAGCTGATCTACAAAGTTGATCAATAATTCAAAGATGGCAAAAAAAAGTCAGGCCTAAACCTTCAATTTTAAAAATTACAATCACATAAACTTCTTTTATTTTAAATTCATTTTAATTCTACTTGCATTCAAACTGCAATTCAGTATCCTGTTTCTTACCTCAATGAAACCTTCAGGAACTGAGCTGGAAAATCTTTTACTTAGGGGAAAAGTGCATCAGCATTCTGTCAGTAGTCAAGCAGCATCAGATAGCAAACAAAGAATTACTCAAAGGAGAGAGAAACTGGTTGAGAAGGGAGAAGGAAAGGAGCTAAGAAGGAGAATGAGTCACAGATGTCAAGGTCCTTGTGGTGGGCTGACATTGATAATGTTCTGCTCAAGTGTCTGAATGGGCAGAGTGTTGCCAAAAGAAAAATTCCTGAGACCACCAAGGTATGAATGGCACATTGATTTCTGTTTTGGAGAGGTGAATTTAGGAAAACATTAGGGGAAAATATGAATTTTTTTTTAGCTTTACAAAATCTGCAACCTCTTTATCAGGAAAGAATTGC
Organism: Sinocyclocheilus anshuiensis; assembly: GCF_001515605.1. NCBI lineage: Eukaryota > Metazoa > Chordata > Actinopteri > Cypriniformes > Cyprinidae > Sinocyclocheilus > Sinocyclocheilus anshuiensis. Next base: position 253,375 of record NW_015549652.1, on the reverse strand, counting down.
AACAATATCTATCACTTTTAATTTTTTATTTTTTTTGCTTCCGAAAAGCTAGCATACAGCAACAGGTATCACAGATTTAAAACACATAATAGAACAAGTGAAGAATTTCTAGGTTTTTGTTCTTTCCATTTCCCCTGACTGTGGTGCACTCGTAAACACCACACAGCTTCGGTTTGGAGCACAAGCGCAATAACGAGCCATGACAACCCTCCCCATGAGGTTTAGCCTGAGATTTGGGTTTCTGTCTGTGACCACTGTGTGTGAACCCTCTGCTGTTAGGACTGCCTCTGTCATCCACAGCACTGAGAGATGGAGGGAGTCAGAGAGAGAGAGAGAGAGAGAGAGAGAGAGAGAGAGAGAGATTGACAGACAAAGACAGAGAGAGAGCTTTACATTAATATGATAGAATAAGTTTTTTCTTTGCTCTCTGATAGCTGTCGCTGGTCTGTCGGTGGGAGTCCGCTTAAGCCACAGTGAAGAACGCGCTACCTCATACATATCGCAAAGAAAAATGGCTAGTGCATGTTGAAATCACCAGTTTATGTAAAAATGAATGAAACGCGTTGATTGCAGCATTACATTTACAGTAGATCTGCACACGGTTCTTTTTACACATTGTTTGCCATGTTGAGTGGGTTTCGCAAAACTATATATAATCATATTGCTTAAGTTAGATTTTTTTTGCCACTCAAACCAGGCTAACTGAGACTAAAATTATCTATAGATTCAGCGTGCAGGTGTTCCGTGCTAAAACATCTTTAGGAGAGTCCAGAGGTGCTCACAGTAAGACGCTCTACAGTCTGACAGTGACACCTCCCTACCTCCCTGTCTCCCCTTCCTCTCCTCATTTTTCTTCTCCTCCAAGAAGGGTATTTAGAACGACGCCCCAGAGGTCTTTTGTCTGTCTGTAAAGTGGCGTAGTCAAGGGGGAAAGAGACCGTTAGCTGTCAGGACTGACAAACGAAAAGGACACACACACACCATCAGTAACCAGAAAATGGGCCACACAGAATATCCATGCAAACATGCTTAAAAGAGAGAGAGTGAGCGAAGGAGAGATGAGGAGAGTTCAAAAGCTGATTTAGATCTGTCCTCTTGCTAATTTTCTTCAGTGAGTCAGCACATCTCTGACTTCCCATGAGTACTGAAAACTTGGCTTCTGATTAAAATTGACTGGATGAAGGAAAAAACAGCTTTTTGCAACTTTTGATCGATAGAACAAAACAGAAGGGACAGAAAACATACTAGGCTATAACAGGCCATAATCAAAACTGAGTCTCTTGCTCAAACCATTAGACCAGCGGTTCCCAAACTGGGGTGCGCACACCCCTAGGGGTGCACAGACCGACCAGCAGGGGTGCGCGAGAGAATGCTTTTGATGATCTGTGTGCATTTTTTGAAGGGGCAAGTGAAAGAGAATTTTACTTGCCTGACCGGACAACTAATCTAATCTAATTAAAACATCGAATTAGGGAAGCACCAAAATTTCGGCGAGAATGATTCTGATTTTATTACACTTTAATTTCATACAATTCATAATGGATAATCAATAGTAACAAGGTCGCGGCAGTTGAGACTCACGTGAGACAATCTCATGGAGAAATCGAAACAAATGAACACAACTGCACACAGAAGAAACATACTGCGGTAAAAAATTTAGTTTTTATATTTATTACATAAAGCCTAGCCTAATTAATTAACATGACACGACTAAGAGAGTGCAGTTTTCCCCGAAAATCAGTACGATTGTAAATTCGACATTGATTTTAAACAAGACTTCAAACGAGTAGTTAATATTAAGTGACTTAGGGCATACATTTTAGTACAATAATGTCAATGTGACTGTTTTTGCTCGATTTGTTTAACGAAAATAGTTCCAAACAAACTTAGCAGCAGAACAGTCGCGCGTCTCTGAGCAACACACAGCGTCAGCGGTGTTTCGTTAGGCTACAGAATGATTCACATTTTTTAATTAAGAATTTGAGTCAACGATTCAGTGGTCCATTCATAAAGACAGGCGCTTGCTTCATTCTTGAATGAATCAGCCGTCTGAACAAATCGTTTGAATGCCTCAATGACTCAGTCATTAAGACAGTCAACTTGCTGCTACCTGCTGGTGGGTTACTTTCAAATTTAAAAGTAACTTTTTATTTTTTTACAACTTTTCATATTTTTAAATAAAAACACTGATGTAAAACACCAAGCTCACAGCATTATTTATGCTGTTGTAATTGTGCAGGGCAAAAAAAAAAAAAAAAGACCTGGAAATCAATTCAAATAAATTTTAATATGCAGTAACTTTAGTAATATAAAATGTAATTTTCCAGCAACAAAATTGTGACCAGTGAAAATGCTGAGTGGCTAGTAATTTTGGAAAACCACTAGCCAGAGTGGCTGATGAGCAAAAGAGTTAATGTCAAGCCCTGTATACAGTGAATACTTGTATTTATACTTGTATTGCAGTAAAAAATGTGG
>NW_015549652.1:246549-250037 GCF_001515605.1 Sinocyclocheilus anshuiensis | reverse complement strand
TAAATGCATCTAAATGCCACTTCAGCTGCTTCTGTTTCTCCAGCAGTGGAAAATTTGGTTTTGTTAATACTGATTTCATTTGATTGGTAAGCTATAGAGTCTTATTATATTAAGTGAAATTATTAATAAAATGTAAGAATTTGATATGAAAGATGACACATGCATTTAATAAGGTTAGGGGGAAATGCCCTTTTTATAAGCAAAAAAACAAACAAAAAAAAAAAGACCTGGAAATCAATTCAAATAAATTTTAATATGCAGTAACTTTAGTCATATAAAATGTAATTTTCCAGCAACAAAATTGTGGCCAGTGAAAATGCTGAGTGGCTAGTCATTTTGGAAAACCACTAGCCACAGTGACTGGTGAGCAAAAGAGTTAATGTCAAGCCCTGTATACAGTGAATACTTGTATTGCAGTAAAAAAATGTGGTGTTTAACCAGAGTACGGTGGTGGGGGTGCTTGACGTGTTAAACACTAGAAAGGGGTGCACGCTGCAGAAAGTTTGGGAACCACTGCATTAGACCATGGCTCCAACATCTAAAGAGCTTTTTGTGACTCACAGGCATCAACACAACTAAATTGATCTTTTATTTAATAATATTTATGTTTTAGAGACTAATCACTAGTGTTGGGCGGTATGACCAAAAATTTATATCACGGTATTTTTCAAAATTATACTGGTTTCACGGTACATGACGGTATTTTTTTTCCATGCATGACCGGGTGTTAACCATATTTTCTACTGATTGAGAGAGGAAATACTGCAGTATATTGACTTAGAATGCCCTATTTTACTGTCATGATGAGTGAATATTGTCAAAAAATACCACACTAAGTAGTGACTAAACACGACCCCTTTTAATACGTTAACCAGGAGTCACTCTCACCCTCAAACAGGAGTCACGCTACGATGAACTATCGAACTACGCTCATATTTATAATTCCAAACAATCAGTATGATGGCAGGGGGCGGTGGATATTTGTGGCGGTCAATGTGGATATTGTGGATGAGTTCTTCTGTCATCACGTTCTATTAGTTCTACAGCTTCAGTTTCGGAACTTTCACGCTTAGTAACACTTACAGCTGTTCCCTCACCACAGTGCAACAGTGAAAAGGGACCCCTTTCAAACAGCGTCGCGTTCCGAACGTTGTTTAAGCGACATACTTACCGGTATTGCGGTATTTAAAAAATTCATATCATAACAAAAATAAACACCGGTATTCGGTATGAACCGGTATACCGCCCAGCACTACTAATCACAATTATTTTCTTCTTTTGAAGAAAAAAAAAAACAACTAAATTGATCTAAATATATGTAAATAAAATATAAATATAAATATCTAAAAAATAATTTTTCGAAGTCTTCATTAATTGCTTATACAGACATTCAGACATCAGAATAGTGTATTTATTTTATTTTATATTTATTGTATTGTACTTATTTTTCCTCACCACAGTTATGCTTTATCTTGCTCACTTGGGGTTTGTAAGGCAATATCTTCTGCAAAGCTGCTTTAGAACACTGCCTTTGTTGTAAAAGGTGATTTACAAATAAATCTGAATTAAAATAAAAATGTTTCTCTTTAGATTTATACATCCAACAATAATAGTCGCACAGTCTACTTAATACAGAGTAAATTTTTTCCAGCTAATATTTTAATAAATTATTTGATTCATTTGGCTTTAGTATAATGGAAATATAACAGCCAGTATTTGTACAGAATTTCTGTAGGTTTGTCAGAATCTAAGGTGATGGGTACACTGCAGAAGCCCAGTAAAGAAGAGACCGGTATGGAGGACAGGAGGAGAGACATTTCTCAATGACTATGTGGAACAGAAGCTGAAAATTAAACCCCTGCAGCTAATAGTAGTTTTTATTACTTTTGGCTAGTGTGCTAATATTAGAATTGCAGTAGAACGCAAGATGTCTAGCTGGTTACTCCGAGATGAAAGTCCACATGCAAGAGTCAAAAAAAAACAAACAAACAAAAAAAACCCAAAGCTAAAGCATCTCTTTGCCGTTAAGCAGATCATGATGGCCTGTTTGGTTTAAAAAAAAAATGCTGATGAAAAACAGAGGAGTGCCAATGAAGAAAAGATGTGAGAAGACATATTTCAGACCTCCCGGAGAGATCGAAGCATTTCACTAAAGCAAATCACTGGCAAAAAAGCAACAGTCTTGTCAATAAAAATGTCTTATCAAAGTTAAAATGAGGCATGAGGCATTTTGAAATCAGACATCAAAGAGCTTGTCTCTGGAAGTAACAATCTATCTCTTTTCAGCAAATGAGCAATCAGTCCAATAAAGACATGTAGAGCATGTCAATCCATTACTGAAACTTACACAGTGGGTTCTGAATGCTCTCTTCATTAGAGGGAAGGAAAGCTACTGTAGCACCAAGCTTAACCAGAGAGAAAGTTTAGTTGGAGAAAGAGAGGAGGTACTGCAGAATAACAGAAATTTTGGTATGACCACAAATGCTCTCTTCTTTTAAACTCCTACTCTTGAACACACAGGCTCTGGCTCATCAAAAAGTACTTGTATGAGTTAGGGGACCGCTACTCTGGTAAAAGATTCAAACTCCACAGGCTCGAACACACACACACACACACACACACACACACACACACACACTGGAAAGGAAAGAAATGGTAAAGCAGAGACAAAGTGCACTTATATCCAAAAATCTCCACAATTTCCCCTACTTCTTCTAACTTTAAGTCACTGAAACATTGATCTGCATTTCTGAAATGGCTTGAAACTTTCTTGTTCACTCTTTCTCTGCAGATACTATACTGAAATCAATTCACAATGACCTTTGCACTAACATTTTTTTTTCTCTTCCAGGATATTATACTACCTAATATCTCAACCTAACAAAGAAAGACAGGTTTCAAACGTCATTTTACAATTTGTCCTCATTGCGGAATATTGAGCAAAAATCAGAAAATATTCAATCATTTTAAAATATTTTTGAAAAATGTCAGTTTTTTTAAACAATGTAAGTATTTGGGGACCATAGTTGTGTAGCGAATCAGCTCATGGGGAAATATGAATAAACAAAATATATATTGTGTGTTTGATTGGTCCAGACGCTACAGTTGATTGAACAAAATATCATCTTTTGTGTTCCACAGAAGATAGATAGATTTGGAATGAAATGAGGGTGAGTACATTGACAATTAAAATTTTTGGGTGAACTATCCCTTTAAGTTCACTTTTAGCATAAACACACGAGTGTTTACAACTGTAGAAAACACCAACTTGACTTTTCACGCAGTGGGTTCAGATGCATACACGTTTACAGTAGTCGATGAGTGTATCCTCTTATTAATAATTAAGTCAAGTCTCAGAACACTTGACCTTGTATTCAGTCACTCCACAGCAGATGAACTCACATCATTCCATTCCAAATCAATCAAATAAAACACACACACAACGGCACCAGGCTAAAACCGCCTTTTACAGTGCCAGACAGCTAATA
>NW_015549652.1:237891-246530 GCF_001515605.1 Sinocyclocheilus anshuiensis | reverse complement strand
GTTCACACACACACACACACACACACACACACACACACACACACACACACACACACACACACACACACACACAACGGCAGCAGGCCAAACGGCCTTACACAGTGCCAGACAGATAGTATTTAGTCTAAGATAATATAGAAACAGGAGTAAAAGAGCAAGTGGTAGGAAAAGAGACAATGACAGAGTTGAGTAGTGCCACATTGTGAATGTGCTGTTCAAAAGTTTGGAGTCAGTAAGATTTTTTGTTTTTGAAAGTCACTTTTGGTCACCAGTCTTTTTGTTCACCAAGGCTGCATTTATTTGATTATAAAAATACAGTAGTATTGTAAAATATTACAACAATTTAAACTGTTTTTTTATTTTAATATATTTTAAAATGTCATTTATTTCTGTGGTGTCAAAGCTGAATTTTCAACAGTCATTACTCTAGTCTTCAGTGTCACATGATCCTTCAGAAAACATTCTAATATGCTGACTTAGTACTCAAGAAACAGTTCTTATTATCATTGTTGAAAACAGTTGTGCTGTTTAATACTTTGTGGAAAGCATGATGCATTTTTCAAGGATTCTTTGATAAATAGAAAATTCAAATGAACAGCATTTATTTGAAATGGAAACACTCAATAGTCACTTTTAATTAATTTATTGCATCCTTTATGAAGTTATCCATTTCTTCTAATAAAAAAGTTACTTACCCCAATCTTCTATGAAAATGGTTCGATACTTTATGCTTAATATATTTTTTTATTACAAATAATGTTATTGCCATAACATTTTTAAAAATGAACATAATAAATAAATGAATAAATAAATAAAAATGAACAGTAAATAAATAAATACATTTATTTGAGTGTCTCAGTATTTGACTTCTTTCAGTTTTGTTGTATAAAAAAGTTCACATGATCAGTGTCACAAGTTTGCTTATTTGAATAATGACCAAGAAACCTGAAATAGATTTTATTATACATCATATATTTTCTAAAAATACATATTTTATCATCCTAAACATTGTTTTATTTCTTAAACTATATTAAATATAGCTGAAATGTATGTAAAATGAGACTTTCAATGTGGTCTCAGACCTTTAAACCCCACTATAAAGTATACGGGCTATAACAAATAACAGAAACTGTGCCTGTTTTAAAGTGCCCCGTTACGCCATTTCGAATATTGCCTTTCATGCAGTGTGTATTGTAGCTGTATGTGAATGTGAATGTAAGCGATCTGCAAAGCTGTAAATCCGAAAGTGCACGATAAAGTTACTGTCTACCAAAAGAAAGAATCGACTCTGAAGAGCCTAATTGAGTCATCAGTAATTCGAATACCACTTTTGTGACGGCTACATGTCACAGGGTAACACATCTGCATAATGTCCGCCTATGTTCTACATTGTCCAGCGGCGAACAACTTGTCCCGCCCTCAAACACTGTAGTTTGTTCATGTGATTAACATCATGTCGAGAAGATGCTGTGTCCTATGCTGTGAAAGTAAATTCGATCTATTTTAACTTCTGAAAGATGAGGCTGCAAAGAATCATTGGTTAAAATTCACAGCAGTACAACTCCAATCTTTTTTGTGTTCCCGTCATTTTACTGACGACTGTTTCTCTAATCTCGGGAAGTTCAACACGGGATTCACAAAATGCTTGCTCTTGAAAGATGGCTCAGTACAGTTTATTTGGACCAGCTGGCTCCACTGAATCACAACCTGTAAGTATGATATATAATAGATGTTTATACTTTCTATCGAGCATTCAAAATACGGATGTATGGCAATGGGCGTATCGTTTCTGACACGCGCTGTATGCGATAGACCAATCACAAAAGACTGGGCCATCTGACCAATCAGAGCAGAGTAGTCTCATGGAAAGGAGGGGTTTAGAGAGACTGAATCTTAGAACTGCTTCTAACGAATCGTTTGAGAAGTGTTGGAAAATGAGATAATATTAAATGCATATTTTGAGAAAATGAAAGTGTTTTTTGACTTTGCATGCATGTAAACCTATTGTAGGAGACTTCCAAACCAATATAAGGAACCTTAAAAATGGCATAATAGCGGCAATTTAAAACCTAGAGAACTGCGTCACTGAGAGAGGCTGAGAGTGAAGAGAAAAACACGACACATTTCTGTTGTTTGTTTCCTGTGTTTTCTTTCACACGCATAACACTATTTATGGCTGTTTAGTGGAGAAATGTTTTGGGCAGTGCTGATGAATGCAGTTTCCCAATCCTGATTTAAAATCCCATTAGGCTGTAATTACACTGGGTGAAAGTCCAGATCGGTTTGGAGAGTTTAGGAGTTGCTTTCAAATGGAGATTCATCTTTTATTCTGCTGAACGAGCCTCTTAACAAGGTATAGATGTAAGCCGTACACGTATTATGCTAATTTTAACATTGACTTAATCAGTCAAATATAAACACGAACTTGCAAATGTTTCACTGAATTATCCACATTTCAGCATTTCGCATATGTCTATACAAGACAGATACAGACTGTACCCCGGACTGCAGGGGTGCGATGTGACTGACAGGTGTAACATGAGAGGTGACGCTGTACCTGGCAGGGCGAGCAATGGGAATGTCGTCCCCATCACCGTGAGAACACCGGCAAAAGACGTGACACAACACAGATGTCACTAGGAAGGAAGACACCTTGTCAGAAAGATGGTGCAAACCCATTAAAATAACCCTGGAATATGACACCGAATATTCTGCCGTATTCCTTCTTTCAGGCTGCAGCAAAGACACTTCGATCTGTCCGTCATCACCAGCGTGAAGGTACGTATCATACAGGCTCTTTTTATAATATCCACAGCAATGGAAATCTTTTCTAAAAGTCCTATAGAAATAAACGGTTGTAAAGCATTCAAATGATCTTTATACACACGTTCAATGCTTTATGAAATTGTTCATTAGCTTTCAAAATTTAAGCTAATTTCAGCCAAAAAATATATATAAAATTATTGAAACTAAGCCGCAAAAAAAGGGCTCGTTGGTAAGTGCTGTTATGTATTTCATATTCAAAAAGAGTGTTTATTCAGAAATCTTAGACACAAATGGCAAAAACGGCCAGTTTTATTCTGAAAATAAATAAAAAAAACAAAAACATCAAAACATTATGGAAATGAGACATTTAATAAATGATTAAAAATAAATTTAATAAATTATTATTTAATAGAAGCTAATAAAAGTAAAATAAATTAATTAAAATAAAACTCTTATTAAATAAAATGAATGAAATAAACTTAAAAACAACCAAATAAAAAAACATAAACCTCATATCAGACAATAAAATAAAATTTACACCAGAAAAAGAAGAATCAGGGTAAACGCTCCGTTATTCCAGCAGTATAAATGAAAATTACAGAACACTTTCAGTTCCACTCTAAGGACTCAACTCGGCAAAACCAGGTCAGAATCTCTGGGTTTTCTGCACACAAAACAGACGGAAGCTCTTATGGATATAGCACACTGGGGAAGACAGAGAAACAGAGAAAAGGGAAAGAAAAAAAGAAATGAGGACGAGACCGCCCTCTCATCACAGTGTAGTAAAAAGAATAGCAGGTGGTCTCCTCTGAGGTACAGACTGAGGGCTACACAACAAATGCATGTGGGTGTAGATTCCCCAGAGGGCGGCTTGGTCATGTTTTTCCCTGAACCGTGAGGGAGACAGACCTGTGCAGTTGCCATGAGCGATCTTGTCAAGGCAACCATTCAGCAGTGCAGGCATGCAAAGAACAGAAAAATGTGGTCACCATTACATTACAGTACCATAATGAAAGCAGCCAGCCATATTTCTACTCGGCCACTATCCCAGAGGACCAGCAGAAAAGGATTGCAGGTACCAGTGTTGCACGATATACCGCCACTCAAGAGGTATCGTGATACCCTGCTTTTAAAAACGGCATGATTCCTCACTTTACTAGTAACGGTACTTTAAGAATGACAGCATTTTAATAAGAACCATATTTCCTGAGTTGTGTAGACGTGCGACAGCAGTGCAGTGTGTGTGCTGCACTCTGCTTCGACTCCCTGCACACTGTACTTGCCAAACTTTATATATCCTTGCAGCGCAGGACTGCTTAAAGTTAGTGACCATTTAAGAGTGATTTAAAGGGGTCATATGATGCGATTTCAAGTTTTCCTTTCTCTTCGGCCAATCACAATGCACTGGGTCAGCTGGCTAATCAGAGCAGACTGCGCTTGTCGGAAGGAGGGACTTTGTAGAAAACGAAGCGTTTGAGAGAGGCGGGGCATAGAGGACCTACAATAATGTACAGTATTTGAAAAATAATGTGTTTTTTGAACATTAAAGAGCGTCAACATATTCTGTTACACCAAATACACAAAATAATGATCTTTAAAAAAGCATCATATGACCCCTTTAAGGCTAATATTCCTGCTGCTGTCTGTATCTATAATGTTAATCAAACAAAAGAAAAGAGAAAATCACTCACTGATCTTGACTGACTAACTTTAGTATCATAAATAAGGATCAGTGTATGTATAATTTATTCAGTGAAGACTATGCAGTGCTTTACTTTTACATTTTCCTTACTTCATTTAATTTCTGTATTATTGCTTACTTGAATCCTACTGTTAAACAGACCTACTCTACCTAAAACAGTTTGTTTCATTTGCATCTTTGTTTAATTGTATTTGTTCTTTTGTTTGTTACTTGCATTATGTTTTTATTATTAATAAGATGCAATAACAAAAATGACTACATCATGATAATAATTGTTATCATGAAATAAAATTACTCCTATTGTGAAATAAGATTTTGGTCATATTTCCCACCCCTAGCTTATTCTTTTAGCTGTATTATAGCTTGGTAGTTGCTCACCAAAGGCCTATGTGGTGGCACTGGCATGTGATTATTTTTTATGATTATTATTTTTTTATATGATTATTATAAAGGGGGGAGGAAATGCTGAAAAAGCAGGACAGGCACACACTGATCAAGTGAGAGATTTCAGTTTTTTTTTATTTTTTTATTAATAGATAAAATAAACTATACGTTCCATGTGGGCCATCTATTATTCAAATACTTTTCCTGTTGTTTTATGTTTTCGTTGTGGTATCGGTTCAGTAGTAATATCGAGATATTTTAGTCAGGTATTGTATCGAAGTCCAAATGTTGGTATCGTGACAACACCAGTAGGTACACTTAACTGTGCCCATAAAGAACAGCAAATAATCTTTCTACTCTAGAAAAACTGCCATTCACAAAATTCTACTTTTCTTGTTTATTTAGTAACTATTTTGGTTTACTGGCTACCAAAATGGCCACAAAATATGTGAACGCAAATACTTCAAGCTACTCAAACTTTTCACACTTTGTTGCGTTCTGAAATTCATAACACAACATAAGTATGTGCTCTATTTTCAGAAATGTTTCAATGGACACTAGAAGAGAATATTTTTAAACTGTTAAAATGTTTACGGCACAGCCATTTGAAGGTACGGTATCCCCATCTTGAGAAATGATTTGTTGATGCCGCAATAATGCATATTAACACTTTTATTCAAATACGTTTTTTTAAATAAAAATAATTTTAATAGTATATTTTTTAATTCAAATATAAATACACAATAAAACAAATGATGTATTATTCAAAATGTTCATCAAAGAAGTTGATGAAAAATAAAATACAAGACAAAAGTACTAGTATTAGGCCTGCCTGTTATTTAGCAGACACTTTTCACCCTAAAGCAACTTACATTAATTACATCACACTGAACTGATCTCCCTGCAGCAATCTGGGGTTAACTTTCTTACTCAAGGCCTGCATCCATCCTCCTGGCTATTACAAATGACCTCCTTAAATACATATCTTAAGCTTAGGTTCCACTGGGTGTCTATGGCTGCGGAAAATCCTCAACCTATAACACAGCCAAATTTGTACAAAGGGAATATTTCTTGACTCTATAATGTTAATCAAACAAAAGAAAAGAGAAAATCACTCACTGATCTTGACTGACTAACTTTAGTATCATAAATAAGGATCAGTGTATGTATAATTTATTCAGTGAAGACTATGCAGTGCTTTACTTTTACATTTTCCTTACTTCATTTAATTTCTGTATTATTGCTTACTTGAATCCTACTGTTAAACAGACCTACTCTACCTAAAACAGTTTGTTTCATTTGCATCTTTGTTTAATTGTATTTGTTCTTTTGTTTGTTACTTGCATTATGTTTTTATTATTAATAAGATGCAATAACAAAAATGACTACATCATGATAATAATTGTTATCATGAAATAAAATTACTCCTATTGTGAAATAAGATTTTGGTCATATTTCCCACCCCTAGCTTATTCTTTTAGCTGTATTATAGCTTGGTAGTTGCTCACCAAAGGCCTATGTGGTGGCACTGGCATGTGATTATTTTTTATGATTATTATTTTTTTATATGATTATTATAAAGGGGGGAGGAAATGCTCAAAAAGCAGGACAGGCACACACTGATCAAGTGAGAGATTTCAGTTTTTTTAAATTTTTTATTAATAGATAAAATAAACTATACGTTCCATGTGGGCCATCTATTATTCAAATACTTTTCCTGTTGTTTTATGTTTTCGTTGTGGTATCGGTTCAGTAGTAATATCGAGATATTTTAGTCAGGTATTGTATCGAAGTCCAAATGTTGGTATCGTGACAACACCAGTAGGTACACTTAACTGTGCCCATAAAGAACAGCAAATAATCTTTCTACTCTAGAAAAACTGCCATTCACAAAATTCTACTTTTCTTGTTTATTTAGTAACTATTTTGGTTTACTGGCTACCAAAATGGCCACAAAATATGTGAACGCAAATACTTCAAGCTACTCAAACTTTTCACACTTTGTTGCGTTCTGAAATTCATAACACAACATAAGTATGTGCTCTATTTTCAGAAATGTTTCAATGGACACTAGAAGAGAATATTTTTAAACTGTTAAAATGTTTACGGCACAGCCATTTGAAGGTACGGTATCCCCATCTTGAGAAATGATTTGTTGATGCCGCAATAATGCATATTAACACTTTTATTCAAATACGTTTTTTTAAATAAAAATAATTTTAATAGTATATTTTTTAATTCAAATATAAATACACAATAAAACAAATGATGTATTATTCAAAATGTTCATCAAAGAAGTTGATGAAAAATAAAATACAAGACAAAAGTACTAGTATTAGGCCTGCCTGTTATTTAGCAGACACTTTTCACCCTAAAGCAACTTACATTAATTACATCACACTGAACTGATCTCCCTGCAGCAATCTGGGGTTAACTTTCTTACTCAAGGCCTGCATCCATCCTCCTGGCTATTACAAATGACCTCCTTAAATACATATCTTAAGCTTAGGTTCCACTGGGTGTCTATGGCTGCGGAAAATCCTCAACCTATAACATAGCCAAATTTGTACAAAGGGAATATTTCTTGACAAAGAAGTGATTGCACTGATCAAAAGCTCTTTGATATTCAAATCATCTGGGTCAAGCAAGCATTCAGTTTCTCATTGCGAGTCCGCGGAGCGTTTGGTGAGACAAAGCGCAGTACTTTAAAAGACTGAGGAACACGATGCATGTGCAGAATTCATTTGAATACATTTACATGAAGCTAGAGTTGAACCCGGGTTGAGTTAATGACTTAAGATCACAGATGTGCATTTTTTTATAGTGTTTAACATCTTTGGGCCATACCTTGACCCTCTTTTTTTCCTCTCTGCCCTCTCTCTCGCTCTCTGTGTGAGGGTAGCAGTGTGTTTCTAATGAACATAGCTGTCGCTCGGCAGGTTTCTGATTACTGCATAACTGCTTTCAATTAGTGCCGAGCACATTAGCATTGCCAGCATGAGTCACACTGGGTCCAATCCTCCTTCCATTGCTCCATCTCCTCTTCCCCTTACAGTTTTAAGCATTTTAATGGAAAGCCTTAATACCCATGATGAAGGTACATTATGCTTATCCAAGCCAAGTCTAATCTTCAAAATATTTGTGAAAGGTGAAGCGAACTTGAGTCAAGGTACTTTGGTTTTAAACTTGGACGCTTAGTGATTACATTTACATTTATTCATTTAGCACACGCTTTTACCCAAATGAAGACTAAGTGATTCATTATAAGGAGGTGGTAACATGAGACATGAGGCAATATAAAGTTACAAGACTGTTAAGAGAAGTACAGACTAGAATACATAAAACAGATAATAAAACTTAAATGAAATCAGCAATATATAAAAATCTATATATCAAAAGTGACCGTACAGATATTTATGATGTTACAAATAAATGCTGTTATTTTGAACATTCTATTTATCAAAGAATCCTGGGTGGGGGAGTATGTTTCCACAGCAGCACAACTTATTCTGAAGGATCATGTGACACTCAAAATTGGAGTAATGAGCTGGAAATTCAGCTTTGCCATCACATGAAAAAATTACACTGTACATTGTAATAATGTTTCACAATATTACTGATTTTACTGTATTTTTGATCAAATAAATGAGCCTCTGTGAACATAAAAAGACTTTACAATCGGCAGATGTGTTATTAGCTAAAGACAAAAAAGAAGGCAAACCTTAATGCCTTTTTCTTGAATTGACTTAATTTACATGGGTCATACTTTTTTTGGGGGGGGGGAGGA
>NW_015549652.1:213699-237636 GCF_001515605.1 Sinocyclocheilus anshuiensis | reverse complement strand
GAGAGAGAGAGAGAGAGAGAGAGAGAGAGAGAAGGGATAAGCTAATTCAGGCTGGCTTGATGACATCGAGCAGAAGTCTACTGACTCTGGGCTTTATAATCACTCCCCAGGAGACTGCACAACACTTACTAGTGTGACAGAGAGAGAGTTATGAACACACTACCATCCCACACACACAACCATCCCACAGAGTGTCAGACGCGCACAAAATAGAACCATGTACAACGGTGGAAGGCAAACATACAAACAAGCACACACACACACACACACACACACACACAACCATCATAATCATGTTGATGTATTTACAAGTAACACTAACATAGGAAAGAGGAAAAACATACTGCAAAGGCAATCAAATCTGCAGTAGTCAGTGAAGCAGGGTATATACACAGACACAGCTGGAGACATTTACACATCCTATAAACAGTGAGGAGAGTCTTTTCTCACATCCCTGACTTTATGCAGTTCATTGTAACCAGATACATTACATGGAAAACAAAGATGCTAATTTTACTAACAAAGGTACTTCCGGTACTGAAATAAAATCAGAGAAACCCCATTTGATCTCATTAAATTGAGAAGTCTCATAACATTGCCCATAGTGAGTTACTCTAAGTACACAAGACAGTTAAAGTTCTTTAGAGTCAGCAAATCAAAGAATGATTTGCGGTTCATTAAAGGGATAGTTCATCCAAGAATGAAAAATCTGTCATCATTTACTCGCCCTTATGTCATTACAAACCTATAAGACTTTGGTTAATCTTTGAAACAAAAAATAAGATATTTTCTAAGAAGATCCAAAAAGGTCATAAAGGCATTGTTAAATAAATCCATATGAATTAAACTGTGTAATCCAAGTCTTGTGAAGAGATAGGATCGCTTTATATGATGAACAGATTATGGGTTTAAAGAGTGAGCCAATGATGACAATTTCCTTTTTTGGGTGAACTATCCCTTTACAGTGAGTCATCTGACAAATCAAAAATTTGTATAATTTTTTATTATTTTTTGTTACAATGATTCAAAATAACGGCTCAGAGGTTTGAGAGTCATTTTAACTGATTCAAAAGAACCGTTCATAAGAGTCATTTGTCTATCAATCGTACTGAAGTGGTAGCATGAACATATAGTCCAGCCATCAAAAACAACATAATAAGTTTGTGTTTGCTAGAAAGAAAACACTTCCTTTCTCTTGTAGTTAACTGGGAGTGAGGGACTGTTGGAGAGGGATTACAGGTCTCTTGTCGAAGTCTATCATGAGCAAAGGGAAGATGAGACCTTTTTTTTAATTCTCGGAGGAGAAAAATAGATGATGGGTGTGGATATTTGCTTTTCACTGAGGTAAACCTCAGACTAAGAGAGGAGCACTCAGGCCCTCCATCCCAATATGATTATAGTAAAAATGGAGGAATGGAAAAAGAGATGGACAGATAAAAGGTAGGAAAGGTTCAGATCATCACAAACTGATTTTTTCAGGTGGATGGTGAATGCCTGAGTAGATGTGTGTATGAATAGAAGGATCAATAAAAGAAAAGGAAAGTGCATTGCGTAGGATAATGATGCACACAAAATGAGTTTTGTAACAAAAAGACAACGTGGCTGGTTTCCATTAATATAATTTTTTTATTAATTTGGTTTCATGCAAGTATATGTGTGTTAAGAGTGCTGTCCCTCTGGGAGGTTTCCGGTAGCACTAAATTAGCCCGTACAATTAAGAAATGTGTGCTGAGAGTCAAGGGGGTGATTTCAGCTCCCTTGTTGCACACAGAGTCTTAAGCACGAGGGCCTGACCCCACTACATGCTCCATTCACTAAACACGGTAAGCCCCTCATTAACCAACCACAGTGGGGCCTCTGTCACACAATCACACACCGCAGAATAATCAAACTGAAAACTATTAAGAAACAAATGCAAGGCAGATTAAATGTGTTTTAAAACTGAATGAAACTATGAAAGAGCAGGTGTGGCAGTCGTGGACTGAAGCGAGTGTTTACACTGTTATGGGATGCAGTTCATTCTTCACTGAGGCATTTACTGAGGGAAACACAACAGGGGCAGACAATTAATCTGCCTTTGATTAGGTTATAATGAGAGTTCACTGCCATCTCCAGTCTGGGTTGCTTGTTTGCTTTGGTGGCCTGATCGCAAATTAGTAGCTAGGGAACCTTTGTCTCCTTTCAGGTCTATGAAAAATACAAACTTTCACAATTAGAAGTTGTAACTGTTCACTCACAATATCACTCAACTGTAACTGCAATAACAAATATACAAGTGCACACATAAAGATAAACTGTGCGAGTCTGGAACCTTGGAAACTGAGAATGTCTACTACTTTTCAAAAGTTTGGGGATGGTAAGATTTCTTAATGTTTTTGAAAAATGTCTCTTATTGCAAAACAAGGCTTCATTTATTTGAAAAAATCCAGTAAAACCTGTTATACTGTGAAAATTTTAAATAACTGTTTTCTATTTGAATATATTTTAAATTGGAATTTTATTCCTGTTATGACAAAGCTGAATATTCAGCAGCCATTACTCCGTCTTCAGTGTCACATGCTCCTTTGGAAATTATTCTAATGTTAATTTGGAGGAAAATAAACATTTCTATATATTATTAATGTTAAAAACAGTTGTGCTGCTTAATATTTTTGTGGAAAATGTGTTACATTTTTTCAGGATTCTTTGATGACTAGAAGTTTCAAAAGAACAACATGTATTTGAAGAAAAACAACGTCTTCACTATCACTTTTGATCAATTGAATGCATCCTTGTTTAAAAAAAAAAAAGTACTCACCCTAAACTTTTGAACAGTGTGGGCTGAAAACTTTGGATTTGCCTATCTTAAAATTTACATTAATACCAATAATCCCTTTCTTGTTATAGCAGATAATCCATAAATAGCCCATTAAAAA
Source organism: Sinocyclocheilus anshuiensis (assembly GCF_001515605.1). Classification (NCBI taxonomy): domain Eukaryota; kingdom Metazoa; phylum Chordata; class Actinopteri; order Cypriniformes; family Cyprinidae; genus Sinocyclocheilus; species Sinocyclocheilus anshuiensis. Next base: position 234,721 of record NW_015549652.1, on the reverse strand, counting down.
AAAAAAAAAAATCGATATTATTTTGGTTATGTAAATTAAAAATTAAACAGACTAAATACAGGCTACAATCGATTTATATTCTACAAGTGAATTTAAGCATCACAACATTATTATGCTCAGTATAAAGTAGATTGATGTGTATATTCAGTTTGGATATTCATTTTGAGATTTACTAAAGATGACATTTAACAGTGTTACTAAATTATTAGTGCTTTTAAAAGTCTAACTTGAAGTGAGCAGTAGATTGTGGCGATGCTAATCTAATTGTAAAAATAAGAGACATGATGGTATTGGTTAAATATCGCCCAATACCAACAAAATCAAAACAATCTCTAATATCAGCCCAGTATTGTACGTGTATAGAGAGTACAATTACTTAAAACTTCAAGCGAACGTGATCCTCACATTCTTTAACACCATAAGAACTGAGAAAGAGCAGAAAACCGAGAAAACACCACATGATCAAAGGGATAGATCACGCAAAAAAAAATAAATTCTGTCATCTTGTGTTCACCCTCATTTTTCTGCAGGACACTTAAAAAGATATTTTGAAAAAGGTTTTAACACATTTTGCCCATACAATGAAACTCAATGGAGTCTATTCTTGTTTCACACTAACCCCCCTTTCACACACAATAAGAACAATACTGTCATATCAATATATTATTGATAAAAAGGCATGACATAACTGTGGATGAAACACTCTTCTGCACTATTTCTATTACAGGAAAGAAAGGTGAGAGTAGAGACCGGCACAATAACCTGTTCCTGTGTCTGCATGCTGATGAATCCTGCTTCCCACTGCAACACCACTGGCAGTGACAGCTGACCTTTGGCATGGTTAGGACAGTGATTTGCCCTTTGGCATGGCAGCGTGGGACAGACATTCAGCCCGTGGCTCCTTTGATCATGTCGGTGTCGGTGGGGTCACCGTGGACATTGAACCCTCACCCTCACCCTCGACCAGAGAACAGGTGTTTGCGATGCTTCAGAAAGAATGGGAAACACGCCGACAGTATAATAATATCTGAGCAGAGCAGGAATGACAGTGTAACCTGTGAGACGGTGTAACTGACAGGGCTGTTGATGTAGCTGGCAGGAAAAAAACAGGTTTCTCCCTGAGGAGCTGTCACCACGTTTAGCCAAATATATCAGAATGACATTACTGATCCACAAAACACCTGCTTGGCCGAGTCCCTACAGAGGGACCAAACGCTTTTGCGGTCTCCGTTTCTAATGTACATACAAACACTCACCTTGCGCCACACACTTATCAAACAAAAAAACAATTCCACCTAATTCCCAGACGGTCCGCCCACTCCCTCCCATTCTCTTAGCTACTGTCAACAGCCCATTGCCTCTGAGAATCCGTGTCACTTCCTGTTTGTCTCAGCATCTCCGTACCGACCACTGGGGCTCCTGGCGGGGAAGTGGCCAAGAGCCATCAGAGGCATAACATATCTCCACGGAAACACGAGGTGATTGATGGCTGAACCTGCTTACCTTGGGTAGCTGACTGACAACGACAGAGCAGGAGAGGCTTTTACTGACATTTGTCATAAATCAACTACAATTTCATCAGAGAGAAAGAAAACGAGAGATAAAGGGGCCTTTCATCCGAGCCATCTGTTATCACTCTACACTTCACACATCTCTCTCCATCCTGCTTCTCTTCCTCGACTCAAAAACACGCATACGAGGCAAATGCACTGATGTGTTCACTGGCAGATGTTGCATGGGTCATGATTCTATTGTTTCCTCCTCTAAAGTGAACAAGAAGTCAAAATTGACCCTATTTATTTATTAATTGACATTCATTGTCATTTTGTCCACAATTTATCAGTTTATCTAAAGATCATAAATGTTTGTCTTTTGAAATCTTCATTGAAATGCGATATATAACACCCTTTATTCCACAAGGATTCATTAAATTGATCAAAAATTACAGTAAAGACAGACAATTTTACAAGATTTTTATTCAACATAAATGCTGTTGTTAAAACTTTGTTCATTAAACTATATTGAAAAAAATGAAGATTTACCATTTCAGATAAAATAAAAATGTAAAAATATTAGGGCTGTCAAAACAATCAATTGTGATTAATCACATCCAAAATAAACGTTTGTTTACATTATATATGTGTGTGTACTCTGTATATTTATATGTATATATGAATACACATATATATTTAAGAAATATTTGCATGTATACATGTGTATATATATATATATATATATATATAGTGTCATATTTATATATACTCCTTAAATATATACATTATGTGTGTGTACTTATATATACATATAAATATACACAGTACACTGTAAGGAATTTAACTAATTCATTCTATTGCTAGCTCAGGTTTTGAGAGGAATCGGATCTGAAGATTCGAAGTCAACCTGATTAGAACTGATTTCAAATTTGATAGTTTATACTTTATCAACGGTCGTCCAGCGAGACGTTAACCTCAGTATATTTTAACAATTTGAGTATTTGTATTTTCCCTGGCCACGGGTTAATACGTGCTTTGATAAGTTGTAAGCTACGAGCTAGGTAACGTGACCTTGGCAAGGTTTGACTTTAAAATGTCACGACACCAGACAATGATTCCTTATAAATGAAAACAAGAATTTATTGGCTATTCTAGATAGATATTCTAGAAGCTAAACATACAAATACACACACACACATACAGTTCTGAAGAATGAAAATGATGTTAACTATGAGTTTTAAACGATTGTCTTTTAAAATCGTCATGCAAGGTTCTGTTTATTTTGTTGTAAGAGAAGTTTGTAAGGGTTTCAGAAAGGGCAGGAAGCAGATGGTCAAACGTCATGTGATAGTCACGCATAGATCCCGTGTTTGCAGGCCTGAGGGCGTCAGTTAATTTACTTCCTGTGCCTACACTGGTTCCATACATTAGCGATCACGAGGTATCTATATGTCGTGAACGAACTTTTCAGTCCTGATACAAAAGATCTCTGTGTTATCTCCTGATTGGATTAGTTCGTCATCTCATGATGAGTTGTTTCAGTGGCATATCAGTGTCCGTTCATGATAGAAATCCCTACATACACACACATATATTATGTAAACACAAACTTTTATTTAGGATGTGATTAATCATGTGTAACGTTTGGATGCAATCAAGATGTTCAATCAGGCTTTAGGCATCGGAAACTTTCCCTCCTCCCTTGTTATAACTAAATTACAGATGCATTATCACGCATTATCATGCAAAGGGCATTATCACCTCTGCTATCTTCACCGGAAGGACAAGGACAAAGCAAGGACAGTCGTCGGCTTTCTCTTTGAGCTTCAAAGAGATTCCGGGGGGCAAGGAACGATCCCCACGAGGAGCCACTACCCGTGGCCCAGACACACTCAAAAGCCACAATACACATAGGAAAGAACATTGGCTCCATTTATCCACAACTGTCCCAAATGTATATAGTGTATTCCTGTGTTGTATGCATGCTCCTAGGTTATAGTAGCTTAGCTATAACTCTGTAGTAATGTAGTAAAGCTCCACATACTTGGATCTAGATGTATGAATGTATCACTACCATAATGTTTTCCAAACCCTGGCATGTTAGGTATCAAAATGACTGTCTTTTGATTATCCAATGTTAAAGGTGTATAGTATGTCACCATAACTTGCACCACTTTTGACCATACTTTGACTTAATATTAGACAGATCCTCCAGACCACCATAAACCATGCAAATAAGGTGTCACATGAGACAAAGGATCCTCTTCCCACTCAAAATTCACACCTCTACATTGGTCATTCCACCAAAGATGGGTGTGACTGGGAAACCATTAAAAGTCCCTAACCAAAACCAATCATTGCTTGAGACAGACCCTCTACAAGACTCTCACCTCTTGAGTCTGACCTTCCGGCAGTTTTATCTTCAAGTAACTTTGTCGATTCGCTGTGGACTCTCCGTTCTTCAGAGGAACCCGACGAAAGCCTCCAGCTCACTCCTAACAAACTCATCAAGAACCTCTGTGCCTACCGCATCCGGACTCTTGTTCAGCAAAGCCAATGCAAGTAACCGTTTCCAACTATTAAGATGCATGTCTAAGTTTGGGCCCCTTTTTAAGGTGATTTTGATTCTCTGATGATTCTCATTAGGTTGTGGTTAATTGATGTTGAATACTGCCATTCTTTGTTCTTCTCTCTCTCTCTTTCCTTACTTTCCTTCATTCTGTATATATATGTTTTGCTTAGCCTTGTTGTATGTTAGCTGTAGTTTCATTTATTAAATCCCTTATATTCACAATTGATTGCCTCTGTGTGCTGCTCACAATTCGGGGTCACTGAATGTTGAATCTTGCTACATGCTAAATTACTGCTTCACTGAAGGTAGCCAGAACAGTCGTCGGCCTTCTCTTCTCTTAATATTGGACAAACATCTAGACAACCATAATCCTCTTCATGCTCAAAATTCACACCTCTACATTGGTCAATCTGCAAAAGATAGGTGTGACTGGTAGACTCTTAAAAGTCCCTAACTCAAACCAATCAGTTCTCAAAACCTTTGAGACAGACCCTCTCCAAGACTTATCACCCTTGAGTCTGACCTACCGGCAGTTTTTATCATCAAGGAACTTTGTTGATTCGCTGTGGACTCTCCGATCTTCAGAAGAACCCGACAAAAGCCTCCAGCTCACTCCTAATGAACTCATCAAGAACCTCCGTTGTCTCAGCAACACTCTTGTTCAGCAAAGCCAGTGCAAGTAACAGTTTCCAACTATTTATATGCGTGTCTAAGTTTGGGGCCCCTTTTTAAGGTGATTTTGATTCTCTGATGATTCTCATTAGGTTGTGGTTAATTGATGTTGAATACTGCCATTCTTTTGTCTCTCTCTCTCTCCTTACTTCCCTTCTTCCTATATGTACATGTTTGCTTAGTTTAGTTGCATGTTAGCAGTAGTTTCAACTAGTTATAATTAATCATAAATATTTCCCCTTTTGAGCTAATTTACTACACGTGATTGATGGATTTGACAGCCCTAAAAATAATACATCAAAAATTATTTTAAAACGTTATATTTCATAATATTACAGTTTTTCTCTGTATTTTTAATCAAATAAAATGCAGTCTTGGTGAACATTAATAAAAACTGTGAAAATAAAAATCTTACTGTCTCCAAATGTTTGAACAATAGTGTGCGTGTACATATACACATATATTTTGAGCAATGTTGAGAAGTGTTTTTTTGTCCATACATTTTTTTTACAGGTTTGGAAAAACATGAGGTTGAGTAAAGGACAACATTTTTCTGTTTACCTCACATTAGAAAAGTAAGTTTCACTTTGACTTTAAAACTCAAACACCAGAACAAAGCTCAAATTTGTCTCCTGTTCACATCGTCCCACTAATGCAGAGATCTTATAGGCCGCTACGGCCTAACCATTTCTGACAGCCTGACAAATTACATTACGCTTTTTCGGGAAGCCTGCAACTCATCTGGTAAGCTATTTTCTAAGGCACTTAGGTGAAGATCTCGCTCCTGTGTGTGACCTTTTAGGCACCCTGACTCTGCTGTCGCAGGCTGAGTGGCTATGAAGAGAGCAGCCTGTAGTGTAAAGGCCAGATCCCTCTCTACAGATATGCAGAACTAATCAGCTGCTCCATGAAAGAGTGTCAAACAGCAGCAGCAGGCACAAAACGCAATGGCGTGGAGAGAGAGATATAAGGGTCAAAAGAATCCAAACACATTCCGGCTTACTCACAGTATGAAGCCGGTGAAAGCACCAGGCCGAAAACCAAGCAGCATCCATCACTCCTGTCTGTCTGTTCCCTTCAGCCACACACACACCTGGCTAAGCAACATCTGCTGCTACCCTGTATCTGTCTCAGAGCTTGCACAGACGGGTTAGTCATACTTGCACAAAATGCTGTGAAATATTGAGACTATAGTCATGGCACTGCATGCAAGCCCTTCAGCTTTGACTATAATACGTATTTATGGGGAGGTATTATTATTATTGTTGTTGTTGTGGTTTTCTAACAAAAATAGTAAAAACTATATTAATAAAATGAATTATATATAGAGAGAAAGAAACATTTTTATGAAATAAAATAAAACAAATATTACTTGAAACACTTAATCTTGTTTCAGCTAGTTGCCACAACTTTTCTAATTTCTAACTTTTTAACTTAACTAAGTTAAGACTGAAATCAAAATAAATCAAACCTAATAAGTAACATTTAAAATGAACAAAAATTCATAAAAATGACAAAACAAATAACAATAACAAAAAAAAAAAAAAAAAAAAATTAAATGAAATAAAAAAGTATAAGCTCATTCAAAATATTAACAAAAACTATAATAGAGTATAAATAATACTAGGCATGTATATATGTATGGGCATATAATATTGCTATTTCTATTAGACTACTACTACTACTAATAATAATTATAATAAAATAGTCATTTATTACACTACATTGCTTATTTTAGCCGGAACACTGTAGTGACCAATCAGCATCCAGGGATGGAACTATCTGTTTTATAAAGCATGCTGGGGTTCAGATTAGATCTGATATGAACAGACAGGCTGTAGACAAGAACAATAGGAGGTGTGTTTGCGATTTGATACGTTAAATTTCACTTACTGAGATAAAAGACTACAGATCCACATGACCTAAAATAAGCATCTATAAACATGTGTATGTTACGAAAAGAAACGTTGCTGTAATTGCGTTGCTTGTCTTGACATCTTTAAATCAGTTTGTCATTGACCGCCACACAGCATGAGCTCCTTTCTGTTCAAAGCCAGTTTACAACAGCTGTTTTGTTGTTGTTGTTTACTAATATCTCCTCACATCTTTAAAATAACTATTACACCCACAAAACAGATGTCAGTTGTATTTCCTCCTGTGTTTCCTTCATGGGAATTAAGAGGATTAGAGGTACTACATTTGCCGCTAATAAAAGTAAAGGAGATAGGCGGCAGGAAATAGAGAGAGAGAAAGACAAGAGGGGTGAAACTCATCCGAACTGTCAACATGTAAAATGCAATTTGCACTTGAAAATGGTGGTGTTGAATTTGTGCCTTTGATAATTTTGACGTGCAGGTCTGCAAAAGGAGTGATCAGAGACGCTGCCGTCTTCCTGATCTATTTTTTACGCTCCTCATCTTTCCCTCCGACTGCTAAAGATGGGTAATTATCTTTCAAAAATAAGACTCTGGGTTGGGATGCTTTTGTCCTGGTTTGCATCGCTGTGTGCGTGAAGATTTCAGTGTGCAATCAGTAATAAAAGTGCTTCTGAAAGATGTCCAAAACTTATGAGGAATTAAAGCTGGGCTTTATTAACAGTGAAGAATATTAACATGCAAAAAAGCATACCTATGGAACCGTCAGACTGTGAACAGACAATCAATCAATTCGATTTACTGAAAGCATAACTACCTAAGCAAATTCTTGCCAAATGTCAGCAAGATATCAATACATATTCAACAGCAAACAATGGCTCTTAATCAGTATAAACGTGCGCACAAACACGCCTGAATGCATGCAAATGTCAGCACAATGTAGGAACAGGCCTAATTGTACGATGCTCTGATAAATCATCTCATAAAAATGTTCATCTCCTGTCTGGACAATCCAGCACTCCTTTGATGGATAGGTTACACGTGTCCTTCTCTTCCTCTAATGCCATTCCTCCATCTCTCTCACTATTGTTCCTCCCTTGTTACAGTGCCAGTGGCTGTGGGATTCGGAGGATTAGATGCGAGAATGCCTGTTCTCCTCATCCCCCCCTCTGCCTCGTTCTCTATCCTCTCATCTTCCCTGAACAAAAGCAGATTTAAGCCATTAAAGGTGTGACAATCCTGAGAAGATGGGATGAGGTAGAAATGGATGAGAGAAGCACACAGAGAGAGAGAGAGAGAGAGAGAGAGAGAGATTCCAACTGTGTGGAGGTTCTGAAGTCACACGTGAGGCGCCTGATTAACTTTTTAGAATTCAAACTACAGCGAAGGTCAACCGATCACCAGGCCCACACAGAAGCTTGCATCTAAATAATCTATGAATATTGAATGGAGATTATATTCAGTTAAATTAATTAGTAATGAATATGACAAGAAATGCAAGTGCAATTCAGAAAACAATTCAGTTATTTATATAATTGAAGTTCAATGTTCATTATGTTAAGCATATCAAATAAATACTATTTAATAAATAAATATTAAGTAAATAATAAAAAAATATTAAAAATTCTGTTTTACAACAGTTTTAAACAATTTATACAACAGTTCATTCTGGTTCTCAAATCTACTCGACAAGCTCGCGCATCTGCGCCACCGCGCGCTCAATCCACTTAGCGTGTTTTGTTTATCAGCTCGCGCACATCAGCTATACAGGCGTTAATACTGAATGTTTAACATTATATTCATTGCACACATATACTTCGTAGTAGACATCCTTAACTCCATTCTGCTGTCTGTTGTTCTGTTGTCGGTGTTTCTTTGTCTGAATATGGCGCTTATCACATGCTGTGTGGTATCGGCGTTTGGTATCGGGGCATTTTAACGAGTACGAGTACAAGTACAGGAGCTCAGTATCGGGCCCCCGTGCATCCCTACTAATAACCTAACTGAAGCAGCACATGCCCTTGATACGAATTCTAAAAGTGACGTATGTTTAACTGTCAACTTGAGCTTTGAATCCGTGGCGGAAGGAAGTAGTTCCGCACAAAAGAGGGTTTTATTAGGCACTCCGTTGTTTCTTGTTTAATTACACACGTTCCGTCGAACTGTTGTATAAATGCAATATCACTCTCGTACGATACCGGCTCTATATCAGCGGCTGTGATTGCCTGCGGTCTCGTGCCTCTGGCCTAATTACAGCCATGCTGATATAGAGCCGGTATCGCTCTCGTACTCGAGTGATATTGCTCATATATATATATACTGTATATATATATATATATATATATATATATACACATACATTACATAGCATATATATCTTAAAACCTTTATATTATTGTTTACACTAAGACACTGTTTACATCAAGAATGTGTGTGATTTCTTTAGTACATCTCAATCTAGTGTGCGCACCAAATAGACTACAAGTCTTTAAGTGTGCACTCTAACAAGAACAGTAACAAAATTCTGACAGTAATTGGCAAATACATAAAAAGGGAGGTATAGCAACCCAACAGCTTTACACATGCTGCAGGTTACAGTTGGATAGACATGCATCTGTGTGCATAGAATAAATAAAAGCTATGGCAAATGTGCACTCACGAGTGCATACTTCAATAGAAGTGGTGTGGGAAACTGTCATTGGCAACAGTGCATTCATGAGTGCTTTTCTAAAAGAGCAGTGATACAGCTGGCATATGAGAAATACAACTCTAATATCACTGTTTAAGCAGAACGTGTGTGATTTCCTCAGGGCATCTCATGGCTGGGGCAGATTTTCTCTGTCTCACTTCTGCAATTTCTCATTCATTAGCCTGGCCAAACAAACACTAAAAAGCAAAAATGCAAATGGAAAAGACACATGCACGAGCACACACATTACCTCACAAAAGGCTAATTTAATTTGAAAATAGGAGTTAATGAACACCAACCTAATTGCCTTTTGTCTTCATTAGATGAATGGAAAACTAACTGCGTGTTAAGGGTAAAAACGGCTGTTTTCCTGAATCTAGCAAATGATTGCATTTAGAGCTGGGATTTTAAAGCAGAGGAAAATAAAAAGAGAAAGAGAAATGCTTTGTTCCAAAGCCCAGTGAGATGTCTACCTAGACAGCATTTAAGGTAATAATTAGGTACATTTCTGAGGCAAGGTGAAGGATACATGTTGGTCAACATCTAAGGAAAAATCAAGTACACTTTGCAGAACATGCCAGAATTCATTGTTAATGGTGGACAAGAGGACATAAATGTTGATTATAATATTATATCATATACTGTAATATAGGGATATGCCGGTATCAAATTCTCATGTTGCGATTAATTGCTAATGCTTTTATCACGGTATACGGTATTATCACGATGTTGAAATTTTGTTTAAAAAAAGTGCTGTCATAATACAGTATAACAGTTTTAATAACTTTTTTCTTATAACAAAAATAACTGAACATTTAAATGCAATAAAGCAATACAGAAAAATGTATAAAGTTAAGTTTTACACAGATTAAAGTGCAAAAGCACGATAACAATATCGTGCATATTCATTACCGTGATATATCGCATTACCGAATACCGGCACAAGTCTAAATGCTAATAGCAAAATGCTCATGTCGATTGAGTTGAGTCCTGTTCGCTTCATTTGGGGTTGCTGTCTAAGTGAAATAAAGAGAGAATAAGAGAGAGAGGCCTTATTCTCAGCAAATGCAAGAAATCAAATGGATTTATTATTTTCTGAAGACCAACACAGTGGAATGTCAAGCTCTTTAATTATAACCAGATGTTTCCCACGAGGGGATAAGTCACTTGTCACTTTGTGAACATGCAGCTCCTAGTGTGTCTTAACCAAGAAATTAACCAGAAATTATTCTGTACTCAATGCTGAATGTTTCTCAACTTCAATAATCAACTGCCCTTTCAGATTAAAATACACGAGGAATTTGATTAAAATCATTTGCAAAATTGATAAATCAACAGAAAAAAAATCAAGAAACTAATTAATGAATAAAAACACATCAATGATCAACATCAAACAGACAAAATAATTAATAACTTGATGAATTACTAAAAATTAGTGCTGTCAAATGATTAATCGTGATTAATCACACCCAAAAAAAATTTTTTTTTTTTGCATAATATATCTGTGTGTTCTGTGTTTATGTATTATGTATATATAAATACACACACATACAGTATATATTTTGAAAATATTTACATATATTTACAAGTCTATATTTATATTCATATGTTATATTATAAATAAATATATTTAATATATAAAAATAACATTTTTCTAAAATATATACATGCATGTGTGTGCATTTATGTATACATAATAAATATACACAGTACACATACATATACATATATTATGTAAATAAAAACTTATTTTGGATGCGATAAATTGCGATTAATCGTTTGACAGCACTACTAAAAATAGAATAGTTACATTAATAAAATAGTAGAATAGTATTAAGTTTACAACTATAGAAATAATTGTTATTGTTTTAGTAATTGCTATTTTATTTTTATATTTAAATACAATTTTTACATTTTAATCTGTGTGATTGATTTATCAATTTCTAAGTTAATTGTTGATTGCTTAATTCATTTAATAGTAACTAAGTGACAGACATGTTCATTGCTATTACTATTACTCACTGCTATTGGTCCTGTTATAACATGATTTTACAAATCAAGTTACAGAAATCTCATCGCACATGGTGTACTATGTAGGAAATTGGGATTTGGCACAAGAAAGAGCTGCAACAGAGACAAAAAACCTGTGAAAACCACCTGTGACTCCACTGGTAGTAGTCCGAGTGTTATGGACACGCTACAGATTTGCCTTAAAGGTGCCATACATGATGTAGGATGAGAAGATGTTAATAAAGCCTAGCAGCTGAGCGGTCCCGACGGGGATCATTCTGCATCTGATCAGAGAGGCAGGGCTGCTTAATTTATACCTTAGAGGGCGGTGATCACAGCAAGCGCTGCCCTAATGATCCCAACCTGCCTTGGGGAGCACGACTAGGACTAAGCCCCAGGGCGATGACGAGGGGTTGGCGATGGGATTAAGGGTCCACTGAAGGGGAGGGTATCTGCCCCACAGCCAAGCGCCGAGGGGCAAACCACCCACCAGACGCCCTGAGAATAATTTCACTGAAGTGGAACGTCACAGTGCTCCCGAATCAATAGAAAGGGAGGAAGTAGTAGTCAGGGTGGGGACTACGTGCGAGCCACCGAGACACGGATCCTCTGAAAGCCTCCTATCCAGAATGTCATGGTCTGGATTTGGAGAAGAGCTTGAGGATGATATGCCAGTCAGGCTGAGGGAAGCTTTCATTATGTCATAAAAATGTCTCAAGGATTTTTACTACGCTTACCACCTAACAGCTTTCTCAGAGCTTAAACTCAACAGGCACACTCCAACGCTGGTCATACCGCAACAACCATCCACATCCACAAAGATCCACACCCTCTTTTCTCCCTCTCTCTGGCACAAATCTATGGCACAAACAGCCTCGTTCAGCATTCAACATGTGTCTCCTCGCGCAACCAATCCACTCAGTCAGCCACTCTGTTGCCATGGCAACCTCCGTGGCATTACGGTGGGACGTGCGCCAGACAGAGCGCCCGCTCTGCATAGCCCACCACAGATCAATCTCTTCTGTTACTGGAGAAGAATGAGAAAAAGAGTGAGTGAGAGAGTGAGAGAGAGAGAAAGAGAGAGGGGATAATTAAACAAGGGCCATGATTAGTACCTTCCCAACCGCTTCAGCAAATCAAATCAGGGTTTCATTTGCCTAAACAAATCTGAACGATTTTCCCTACACCCTGCACTTCAAAACCATTTTGACTTCTTTTAGCGCCTGCTATCCGCAATCTTGCACATAATTCCTAACTGTTTAATCGTATCTGTCCTTTGGATGATCTACGTGGGTGATATCAGAGACTTGGAAAGCATGGCGGACATGTGGAGGTCTGTTTAAACATCTCTTCTTCACCCCATTGCAGGAAGAGAGATATCTTGTTTTAAGCGGTTCTGGGAGGGGTTGGTCTGCATGCTGCTCTGAGATAAGGGAGTGTAAAATTCAATTAACTGGGGGGAAAAAAACCTGCATTCATCCCCTCTTGGTCTTTTATTTCTTCTATCCCTTTATGTCTACGTTTTGATTGCACACCAAATTCCATTTGATTGCACACCAAATAAAGTAATAACAGTAGGGGTGTCCCCGACTAAGGATTTTCATAGTCGAATCGGAATGTTCGAATCTTGCCAATATTCGACTGATAGTCGAATCATATGTTTTGGGGGCAGGGCAAAATACATTAACAAGAGTCAAGTCAGACATTCGACAGTCATAATTACGTTAACACGCATGGAAAATGTGTAACGGATGCCTCGCAGATACAAACGGGGTAAATAATGTTTTATGTTTTGATTAAAAGATAGTAAACATGAAATGTCAGCGAAACCCTAAGAATTCACAACTTTTTTTTTTTAAATAGTGCTCTCATTATAACGTTATGTATATGACAGTAGTTATTAATGTTCTGCATTTCTGTTTTGAGCTGTGCGCGCTGAAGATGACCAGTAGAATGAAGCAGCTGGTTTTTAATCAATGGGATTTAACTCATCATTTATCTCATATAGAGCACGCTTCGTTATTTATACAACATAACGTTAATATTATGTTCTCATTATAATTATGTATATGACAGTCCCAGTCATAGTTATTAATATTCTGCATTGTTGTTTGTCCTGCTCCCGCTGCGCGCTGAAGAGATAATCACCGTAGTACTACAATGAATCGCTTTACTGCAGCGCAACTCAACCAAATGCATCTTATACGAGATAAATAATATATACACAATATATATAAACTGGCTGAAATGTTTTGAAATCACTTGTACCCTACCTGATTGAAAAAATCCAGTCTTTCACTCTGCCTGTGTCAATTTGAGTCTTGTTAAAGATTTAAATTCCTGCCGCCAAGATGCTCCTCTGTCGGTCACAGATTATGGAAATAATCTGATAAGAAACTTAAATCTATAGTGGTGTTTGGATTTATTCACGCCCGTTCAAATATTTATTTGAAGCTTCTTTCTTTTCAGATTCTTATTTACAGCATTATTTTAATAGGCTGTATAATTAACATATTGGGAGAAAACCAGTAGTTCTATGTGAAATCAGACATTTGAGCACCCCCATAGCCAAAATGGCATGATCATAACACCCTGCGAATATTCGACTGTGAGATTGGTAGTCGAATCAGGCTCCTCCTATTAAAGCATCGGATCTTCGACTATTCGGGGTCACCCCTAAATAACAGTGATGCCACCCCTATGTGAAAGAGAAAGAGCTCTGACAAGGTTGTTGCACCCACCATGTATCACCCAATGGAGCTCTTACATCTACATCCTCTGTTATACAATGCACCTCTCCAACCCAGTCTATGCTTTCTCTATTCAGGCCTCCAGACTAATGGCGCTTTTCCACTGTGTGGTACGACTCGGCACGACACTGCCTTGCTCGCTTCGCTTTTCCACTGCGTGTTATGGCATGGCTCGGCTCACTTGCTTTTCCACCGCTGTTAGTACCGCTTCAAAGTGGGTTGGATTATAGACTAGTTGCGCCGCCTCTACTGCCATGAAATCATTGTAAAACTTTTTCATTCCAGGTCGCCCAATCTAGCTCTCGCTGGATCCACTCCTCGGCTACAAACGAGAGGAACGACTGCACCTCATCTACTGAACAAGATTCAGCCATTCCTTTTTTCTCAAGCAAGTCATTTAAGTTGTGTGAATGACACTGCAGTGGCTGCTGCTGCTAGCGGGTTTGGTGTCTCGTGTCGCAAATCCAATGACGCCGGTAGTGATGATTCTCTCTGACCAATCAGTGATCTGCAGTGTTAACACGTCACATTTTAGTATCGGTACGGCTCGCTTGTAACCTCAACCGAGGGGATAGTATTTAAGCGAGCCGTACAGAGTCGTACCATGCAGTGGAAAAGCGGTATAACATTTGAGCGCAGTGGCACCAAGTTCTACAGTTTGGTAATTTATAAAAAAAATGTCATGTTTTGTCTCTTGGAATGCACATTTGATAGTACCTTGAGTTGATAGTAGCATGGCAAAAAGAAACCATTTGGTTTCTATGGTATTTGTAATATAAAACAATGGCCTAAAACAGATACAAATGCATATAAATACAAATGCACAAAAATTTCAACAGCTTAATAACAAAAAATATTGTAACATATTGTTACTTCTTTAACACATTTAATACATGTCAAAATTAATAATATAATAAAATTAAATATGAATCCCACATTTTTGCCACAATGGTTACAGTTAGTGCTACTATAGCAAATCCATGGTAAGTGCTGATGATTTGTGGATTGAAAAGCCTTCTAAGTAGCTTAAAGCTGCAGTCCGTAAGTTTTGCCTTTTTGTCGCCACCTCTGTTTGAAAACCAGGAATTGCAGCTGTGTGCGCGCGATAGTTTTGAACACTGGCGGGTTATGTACTTGCTCAAATATTGATTTCGGATCATTTTTAACAAAAAAAAAGTTACGGACTGCAGCTTTAAGTTTTATTATTTAATACTTTTATTTTATTTCAATTAACAAAAATGGACACCTCAGTGAATAGGGTAAAAAATGTTTTACTAATAGATAACGCTATACTTCCTGAATTGATTAATTACATTAAGAATGGAAAGTTTTCTGAAATGTTATGTTTAAATAAATTATTACATTTAAATAAAATAATTAAATATTCACTAATTTGCATACATTTCCAGAACAGAAATCTGAACACTGGATAAAGCCAGGTTCAATAAAAGAAAAAATCTCTTATATATGTATTGTAATCTGCAGAAGCCATAGAAAACGCGAAATAAAATAAACACCTATTTTGCAAGTTTTCTTTCCACTAAAGAACAAAACACGCTATGGAAAGCGTTCTTACAAATATCACAAAATCTCAAAATTGACCAGTACATGAAAAAAACAATGTTTTTGTCTATATAGTTTTTTTTTTTAAAACCTAAATAGCTTCTAGCTAACAACAACACCACCACTCCATCCTTGGTTTATTAATAGTACATGCTAGAGTCCGACCGATATGGGTTTTTTGGGGCCAATACCGATACCGATATTTGGGAGTAAAAAAGGCCGATATCGATATATCGGCCGATATTCTTTGTGTATATTATAGTACAGTACCAGTCAAAAGTTTGGACACTTTCCCATTCGTGTGTCCAAACATTTGACTGGTACTATATATAGAATACAGTATATACATAAACAGAATATATATACATAAACACATTTTTTGCAATGATCACTCAAATGTGGTGATCAAACACTTATAATGACATGACAAAGATACGTAATGGAGGCAGGGCATTTAACAATTTAACAATAAACTTTATTATCCAAAATGAGTCTGACATCAGTGCACTGAACAGTAAAGTTGAAGTTTATTCAACTTTAATTCAATTAAATTCCATTCAACTTTATTCCGTTGAAGTTTATTTCACTTTGGAACATTCATTCACGGATTTGCGCTATTGTCTTCACACACAGACGGAACTTGCTAGAGAAGTGTGAAGTGTGACAATTTACCTCTGTAAATAAATATAAATTCACGTCTCGCGCACTTTAATGCCCTTTGAATGCAACGTGTACGTTCCCTTGGAACTGGAATCATAGCGGAACATCATGTGAAGTCCAATTCGCGGGGCACTTACGGTCGAATAAGACAACGCTTGAATGCTGCTGCCTGAACAAGAGACCTCCTTACTGAAGTGAAAGTGTTGGCTGGTGTCACTAACTTGCCACCAAATTCGGGGGATCCCTTCAGCTCGAGGAGCCCTCTTGAACGCCACCCGCCACGCGTCGGTAGCCCCCCGGGATCACTAGATCGGTCCGCGCCGGACCGCGAATTTAACCTAAAGCGTTTCATCCAGGTCGCCAGTAGCAAACAATGGAGCACGCTCTGCTGGACAAACTACGTAATTACACCATTTCAAGCATTTTATCTGCGTTATATGCTCTGTAAAATACATTTTCATATCGGCAGCGTATTGGCGGCATATTCACCAATACCGATATATTGGCGACAGGCTCATATCGGCCGATAATATCGGCTAAACGATATATCGGTCGGGCTCTAGTACATGCACCTTTCCTTAGTCTTTAATCTCTTCACTCCCTTCTTTGAGTCATTTTCCTCCACTGACCAGTCTGAGCATCTTCCCCCACTAACTGATCCAGTCACCACCCCTTCCTCAAGAAGTATTCTCCATGTCCATCTCCTTCTTATCAACGTCTGTACTGTCCTCTCTATCTCTCACTCTCTCCCGGTTGGAGCGTGAGGATCCAGCGGAGGGCCTATCAGTGCATCCTGCATTACAGCGTTACATGCTGAGTCATTGTGAGGTTTGTATGGAGTAAAGGAGAGTAATCAGAGATTAGCCAGCCACCCACAGCTCAGTCTGCCCTCTGTCAATGGGCTGATTAGGGCCCTCTCTCTCTTTGCACTCCAGCACCACCTGCTTCCATTACTTTCGGCTGTTTGTCATGAAGAATAATCTGAGGGAAAGAGAGAGCAAGCTCCAATGGTCAAACACTGCTTTAAAGAAAAGTTCATCCAAAATGATTAGCAGTTACTCAACCTCATATGGTTCCAAACCCATAACACAAAAAGAGATAGTTTGCAGAATGTCCAAGCTGATCACAACCAGCTAAAATGGAACAAGCTAGCACATCTGCTACAAAGAGTGAATCTGACTCCCAACAGAAAAGATCACCACATTTTACATGCATATACAGACGGCTTTCTAAAAAGACCCTGCCGTATGCTTCACTTGTTTTAAAAATAGACTGAACTGTCACTAATCTCACTCTCGTGAAGATGTAATCGAGCTGTTTTACACATGCATTTTCTGATATGCTTCCAAATGAAATTAGTCACAAATACTCATAAAAGTATGGCTATTCATGCACCAAGTCAATGAACACAGCAACATTAAAAGTGCAATTACTGTGCTATGTGTTTTTTTTTTTATCGTCTGAAATGCAGCTCTGAGAATAAACATACCAGAGAGTGCATAGTACTGTTAATATTCAAAATATATTAGCCATGATTGAATTCAAACACTATTATTCTTAAATCTTCTCCTTTACATTGATAGTTTCCATAGCCTCCTCTTTTGTTTGAGAAACTTCGCAAACTCTCCTTCACAAACACACACAAATCTTCAACCGGCAAGGTGCGTACAAACTCACTTTACAGAGACGTGCTGTACGAGTCTGGTGAAGAGAGAACGGCTTTGATTTACAGGAAGTGCTGAGAGATGCAGCTAGTGTTCAGAAAGCAGCACAACAGCCCTGGAGAGATGGATGAGGGTTGAGAGAAAGAGAGAGAGATGACAGAGGACACGCTGTGTTTGTCCGGCCCTGAGGAGTTTAATGGGATGAGATTTGATCGAGCTCCGTATGACATGTTTGCGATTTGCGAGATGCCAAAACTCTGTATATTTTACCAAACGAACAGTAGCAGAAGAGGAGCGGTGCGTGTGTTCAGTCAATGTTCCTGAACGGTCTTTTTGGAATTAATCTTTCTCTCTAATGAAACACAGAAGCCCCGTATGTGAGGTGCAGATGATGTATGCCTCTAAAACACGGATAAATCAAGAGTTCTGACAGTCCAACTTTTAGAACAATGACACGAGGCATCAATTAGAGTTGAAAGAGAAGAACGCAAGTTGCTCTCAGATGTGCTGATTAAATATTGCTTTTCCTTCTCCCTTCTTTGGTTCTGTCACATCAGTACGAGAGAGAAGTAAAATTGAGTGCGCTATGGTGTACTTCACTGCTTTGATGGGGGTTTTAAATAAAATCCTGCATTTGTACACACTGCGCGGGTCCGATTCATCTTGATAAATCCATTTAAGAAATCAGGAGGTGTGAATAAAAGAGCTTTGCATTTATGTACTTTTGCAACAATACTTGTGTTTGAAAGCAAAGTAATGGGACTTTTTGGGATGCTAGATATTAAATGGGCGCAGTATGAGTCCTGGTAGTGAGTGGATGATTAAAAGAGCTCACAGGGCATAAATTTCTTAATGTATGTACTGTTTAGTAACTGCCTTGAGACTATATATCACATAATCTATTTTGGAAGTGCTGCAACAGCTTGCAGGCTCTCTGAACAAGTGTGAGCGTATTGTATTGGGCGGTGATGAATGCCTTAAATCCAGAACAGACTGGGATAAGTTTGTATATTATCTCCATTTTCATCCATACACTTTATTTCTCCCCTGTAGGCTCTCAGGCGTGAGAGATGGGATGAGGCAGAAATAAGAGCGAGCGAGAGAGAGAATATATCACTAAACCTCCAGCCTGAAGCTAATTTTCTCCACATCAGCAGTGTGGTTCTCCAGAACAGCCTGACTGAGAGCATAAGCCATTTGATGCTACAAAAAGGATTTCATAAAAGACATATTACTTAAAATAAAATCATTTGAGACATTTATTTTGTGTGTGCGTACTGAAAGATTCATAATGGGGGGTATAATTGGATTTTAAGGGTGTACTGTAATTTACCATCTTTTTATTAAAGCCGTTTATAAGTGTTTGACTGTCCGAATCATTACACTACATTTTTCACCATCTGCTTTTTATTTTATATTAAACAACATAAATTAATAAATAAATGGTGGAATTTGGTAGAAATGGTAGAGTTATATAGTTGCAGCAGTAGATGGAAACAAGTGATTGAATTTATGGGTGCTTTCACACTGGCAGTTAAGTACGAAACAGCAAGGTCCGCATGAAAAATTGGTAATGTGAAAGTGAGCGTACCTGTAAAAGGTGGACTGAGTTTGGTTGCACAGGAACTGTGGCGTGATTTGCATGAATGTGAAAGCAACTCGGACTCTGGTATGCACTTGTTCAGGAAGTAATGTAACCTGCGCATGCATTTAAGCAAATGACCGAAATTAGTTTTTCGGTCTGGTTATTGTGAGAGTACCTGGAGATATGCACCATTTTAGACTTTTTATGGTCTTAAATTTGATACAACTAAATTTAAGACTTTCTGAGGACCCGTGGAACCCTGTATTAAGATAAAAACACATGTTTAATAGAATCGAATGAATGTGAAACCAGACCAACACTACAGGGGGCACCAGGAACTATCACACCCCGATTCGGACCCCTATGAGTTACTGACTCATTCATTCAACAGAACATTGTTCAAAAATGTTGGATCATTCAAAGATGCAAATTCCTTCAAGAACAAAATGGGTGCAAGTCAACAAAATGGCACATAGCAGTTCGTTATATATATATATATATATTTTTTTTTTTTTTTTTTTTGTCTGCTTATGCAATATTGCTGAAATATTACGCAATTTGACATAGTTGTTACACGTGATTGCTCTATTTCTCTCACAACACACAAATACACACAGACATACACATAGAACCTTGTTAGTCCATATGCACGAAATCATCAATTTTGTAGTAGTAATGACAACCATATATTTTAAACAAGATGCTGAACTGACAAGTGTTTGAAAGTGTTTTATTAAGAAAAATGCATTGAACATATCCTGTATTCATGGTATACTATATGTGCTTTGCGTCATATCTACATTACCACTACGGATGTGCATTATTTTTCAGTAATTCAAAGGTCGATCGTCATTGTTTCCTAATTAACAGATCGGGTCCAGAATTACGGATAAAATCAATCTGGTCTATCAAACGTAGTCATAAAACCTTTAGCAGTGGCGCATACCCCTCTTAATGCAAACCTGCTATTGGTTTCATTTACCAAGTGCAGAATGACCTTTCCCAGCCAGCTATAAAATCAATTTCAGGCTCTAATTCAGAAATATGTTACATGATCATTGTTGGGTGGAATATTAATCAGCAGGCAGAGCATTGACCTAATAGTTCAGTAAAAAGTAGAGTTTTCTTACAGCATCTAAGGCAGCAGGGCAACAAAAGTATTGGTACCTTTTCTTACATAAAGGAGAGTGGGGTAAGATGTACCACCTCCCTGCTGTCAAAACCATACATTTAGAAAGGCCACTTCTTATAAAGCTACCTGCAATTGAGAGATGCACATCACATAATTAACCTTTTTAAAAATTATGATTGTGATGCACTTCCAATATGAGTCAGATGTTTCGGGGTAAGCTGCGCCAGTTGCTTAACAAAAAGTTATTCAAGTCATCCCCATATTCTCTAAAGTACATTCTACTAACGTAACATGGTCAAATATAACACTGATAATTCTTTTTTTCAATAGATGGCAAACATCTGTGGCACATCTTTCC
>NW_015549652.1:210630-213637 GCF_001515605.1 Sinocyclocheilus anshuiensis | reverse complement strand
CTTGGCTTTTATATCCGGTATGACAGTATCTACACAATACATAATTTCATCGTTATAACAAAGCATGCGTTAGGGTTGAGCCGATAGACGATGCCATCGTCCATCGCCGATGGCTGATAAACATCACGATGGTGAGCCCGCATCGCGATCCCCCCCCCCAATCCCAGTTACTATTCTCGGCTCAATTACATCCCAATACCATGTTCCGAAAGAAAATGACACGCAATACGGAAGGGAATAAATACGGGAGGAAAATATATATTTCAGTATTTTCTCTCGCAGTTATATCATTGGGCAATTATACGGTATATAAATTGCGGGCATCAAGGAGCCGCTATTATGCCTGCACTGTAAAAAATAAGTGTAATTTTAACTGTAAAATTTTGTAAAAACGCTACGGAAAAAAACTGTTAATGGGTTAATAGTAAGTTCCCGTACTATATACAGGGAAAAACTGTAAAATATCTAACCAGACATTTCATGTAATTGTACAGTAAAATGCTGTTCATTTTACAGTTTTTAGAAGTAAAAATAACAAATCAATGTATAATTTACAGTCAAAAACTGTAAACTGATATTCCCAGAATTCCCTGCATGACCCTCCACATTTGAAAGTATTTTGTTTAAATAATCATGTTTTTTTAATAGTTTTTGTTATTAGTTATGTATATTTGGGCTTTATGTTACATCTTCTGTTGTTTAATGAAAGTGTAATGCATTATTTAAGTATCATGTGTGTTACCATGATGGTGTTTTGTGTTTGAATGAATGACTCTGTGCACCTTCTATATATTAGTATATACTTCTGCTTGTGGCGAAGCTACTTGTGATGAGCTTTGATTCTTCATGTGGCTTTCTCTTTTACCACCTGCATTATTATGGTGGTTGTCAGTATGTTAAAGGTACAAAACAGATTTTAATAGCAGTGTGCATTGTTGAATTTACTGGTTTACATTCAAATTTTCTTGTTTGTAAATTACAGTTTATACTGTAAAATTTACAGTTTCTGGCGGTAAATGTGTTTACAGTTTTTCTGTATTTTTTACAAAATTATTCTGGCAACCACAGCTGCCAAAATTATTTTGTAAAAACTACAGAATTTTTTTTAGTGTGGCATTGAAACTGCTTTTGAATGCGCGATCGCTTTTTAGTTTCACTTTCACTTTCGAGATTTGCGATCGCACACACTCCATTTATACTATGGAGTGGCAGTACTTACCACACATTTTACAAGATAGATGTTTGTCAGTGGTGCTCAGGATCTGCAAATCATTCGTCATCGTCCCCAGTCATCTCCCCTTACTCTGTTTATGTGGTAAGTGAAATGTCATGTACTGTAATGTAACAGTCAACCGTTAGCAATCGTTATTTGTTTTCCATGCCTTTCTAAACACAGATTCACGCTTCGGGCACACCCCATAACCCCCTCCCCCCGATGTCATCGTCCATCGCGATGTTTCACTGTACACATCGTCCGATGCCAATTTGGTAGACATCGCCTAACCCTACAACTGGGTTTCTTGAATCAATTTCAATGTGAATTCAAAGCACTCCATGTGGTCAAATAAAATCAATCCATCATTTCTGAAGCCCAAGCCCCCTTAAGAGCCAGACTGCTTCCTCAATCCATTCACTCGTCCTCTCTCTGTCTAAAGTCTTATCCTAACCCTGGTCACTCAAGTCATAAAGCATCTTTATCTTCATCCTGAGAAAAAAAAGCAGGTTGATCTGGGATGTGGGGTTGCGGTCACACTTAAAGGCTTTAAGTGTTGCCTCAGGCTCAGAGAAAGAGGGAGAGAGGGACGAAAGACTCCTTAGAGGCTCCTAAAATGAGTCCTTACCCCTCAATCTTGACCACAGCAAACATTTTGTATGGGTGTAGTGCATAATAAAAGCCAATGTAAGAATCCATGAGTGTGTGTTCTGACCTCGGCATTTACACCTCTGATTCCAAGAGAGTAATAGACGGCCAAAGGCGTAAGTCTAGGGACCTGAATCTCCATAATTACTCGATTTGAGAAAGTCGGACTCTTAAAGCGGCTGTCCGCCTGTGTAAAAGGAATCTCCCAAAAGCCTAGCAGGAAAATGCAATCTCAAGTCTCATCGCACCGACCTGCGCCTGACAGTTCCGACTGGCTTACACTCAGACACACAAATTCCACACACATCCACGTTCTTCCCACTGCTCTATTGGCTACACACACCAGCCTGACCAGCTCATTTTTTGTGGTTAATTACGGTGTCTCCTGTTGCAGTTGTGTCTGATTTTAATTCACTTTGCTGCTCTGCTGGAGTGTGAAACACTAAAGCCCTGGAGATCAATTACTGAGGGGTATTTACACTACACAGTGGCAGAGGGGACCGGGACGGGGCTGACATACTCCAGCATGTGTTCAGTCGCTCAGCCACTGGTCTTTTCCCACTGCACTCATTTCACTGTCAATCAGCTAACAGTCACAAACATACTGCAAAGAGACAGAATATCTAATTCAGATTTATATCTACTTGATATGAAAGAAGGGAACCAACTCAATAACATACAGATATTAAGGTTGCCTATACCAGTGTTTCCCAACCGGGGTGCCGTCTGTCGAGAGCAGGGGTGCCGTGTAAAAAATCATTTTTTAATATTTTTAAATTGCTAAAATGTTCAAAAAAGCATCTATTATATAATATCCATTTCTGATGTCACCAATAATTAGAGATGCACCGAAATTTCGGCTGCCGAAAATTAGTTCACCGCTCAGGTTTCACTTTCACGTGGTGTGACGCTCTGCGTATTATCCCGCTCTATGCGTGTGCGCTCCGCTCAGTCGCTCCACTCGTATACACTTCATGCGAATCGGAACAGCAAAGTCCACTCAAAAATTGAGCCGACAGGAAACATCGATGTAGTACAGTATTGTTTCTGTCTGCAATAGCCCTACTGTGTTGTAACATGGTGTGGTATATGGGCCATAACCATAACTCTGGTAACGCTGCCCTCTCATTCATTGATCTGCTAACC
>NW_015549652.1:188555-210550 GCF_001515605.1 Sinocyclocheilus anshuiensis | reverse complement strand
TTAGACCTACCTGAAAAACTAAAAAGCTATTTATTTAATTCGAAGGCCTGTCGTTATTTTTTATTTGTTCTATCATTATTCATTTCTTTATTTGTTCTTATTTTATTACTGACTGCTTACTTGTCATTTTTTATTCAATTCAAAGTTTGAAATCAAGCTATCTCGTGCTACTGCACCAAAATTACCCCACTGTAAAATAAATAAACACTGAGCAAAAATTTGTGAGATAGCTAGTTATAATGGTAATTAAATAATGTTTACATATGTATAAAAGCCTACATTAAAATCTGTCATATAAATTGGTCTCTTCATTAGAAATTAGCCTACTGATTGCCACCATTGATGGACAACATTTTTAAATAATATAAAAAATATCTGTATGACATTATATTCTACAGTTCTTCCTTTCTGTACCGAATATCTATACTTTTCAAATTATCATATTGAAGTTAGAAATTCAAATATTGTGACAATTTATTTTGTAGGGTGCCACAAGTTTGTTAAAATTTCCAAAGGGTGCCGCGACTAAAAAAAAGGTTGGGAAACACTGGCCTATACTATATAAATAAATGAGGTTATGAACACAATGTCTCCTAACTGACAAAACTCTACAGAGACAGACAAACTGTGTAAATAACATGCCTTAAAGTCAACATTAAGTCAAAATGGACCCCGTTTACTTACTTAAATACACTTTCTTATTGTGAATAATTCATCAGTGTACTGTATATTATAATAAAGAAATAAATGTTTTTGTAAACTCTTAAATAATAAATATAACTTGCTCTGCCTCTGAAATGACTTTGGCTGAGGTCACCAAGGCTTTGTGGAAAATTATACTAACAAACAGCCAAATTTAGCTTTAGAGTCATTGTTTTAGGCCACTTTAAAGGTCACAAAGCCTTTGTAAATTAGTGATGATTACCTTAATAAAGGGTACAGCAATAAAAGCAAATAATGATTGAGACAGAAGAGTTACCACTGGGATATGAGGAGATGCTCTAGTGAGTGAACCTGACCTTAACCTACGCATCTTGGTCAAAAAAAAAAAAAAAAAAGGTTCAAAGTGGGTACCATTGAAATTAAAAATGCACAGATTCAACTAAAAAAAAAATAAAAATCAATAAATAGCCACTATTAAAATTATATATTACGTGATCAAAACAAATTTAAAATAAAGCATTTAAACTAAAATCAATCATTTTAAAAGCTAAAAGTGAATTTAGGCATCACAACATTGCAATGTACAGTATTAAAAAATGTATAAAGATTTACCTGTGTTATTAAATTTGTTTTATATATATGTTTTAGAAGGTGATGCAAGTGTAATCAAAATATAAAAAAGAAGGCACAATTGAATATGCAGTATATTTAAATATATAAGTAAATAAACAAATAGTCAGAGACACCACATTTAAAGTCAGCGTGAAATTAAAAATGACCCTGCTTATTTTCTTAATTCATGTTCCTGGTATTATTGTCCACATTACTCTAAAAATAAAGCAAATAACATTAGAAAGAAAGAAAGAAAGAAAGAAAGAAAGAAATCTCCTACAAAATATTGTCTGATAACTGATATATGTACAATATACTATTCATCCAGTTTAAACGTGCACTTTTCACAATCCAATCAGTTCTCAATGAATAAAATCAAACCCTAGATTTTTTTGTCTTTTTTATTAAATATCAGGAAACATTAAAATAGCGTGCAAATGCCATTTCGCAATCACTGTAAGTTTGAATTCATAAACAAATATAAGGTCCTACCACACAAACACTATCTCCTACATGACAGGACTCTCCAGAGACAGGCAAGCTCATCACCCACCTCAGTGCAAATAAAGCACTACATTTAGGCTGGGAGGCACCAAGAGGACAAAGTGTGTGCAACACGAGACACTTTAGAGTTTTATTTAAAAAGCAGATGGCACAGCCGAAATGAAGATGAATGAGACTGAAGCCTGGTGTGAGATGAGAACTAATTAGCCTGGCCAACAGAGGGGCTTGCTGAACTGCAGAGGCCTGCTTGAACATACACAAGCCAGGGGCTCCATTAGTCAGCCTAGCCTGGAATAAAACACAGGGACCAGGGCAACAGTGCCCTGCCCCGTAGCCAGACTCCTACATGCCTTCCAATGCCTCAGAGGAACACGGGAAGGGAGGGTGCCACACTCGATATCCCAGAATGCCCTGTGTCCTTCATTACTTTTTGCTGAGAGACATACGAGGGGAGTTAATGTGAGCTGCAGCAGTCTTTCTTATGATGGATTGTGCATACGCACACATCTTTCTCTCTGTCAATTCACTCTCTCTTTTCTGTGCACAATCTAATTTGAGATAAGCCGTAAGAGAACACTAGTGGGAACGAGAGCAGACTTTATCAGTGCTCTGGGTGGGTGTGGGAGGAGATCTAGGAGTAATTGTATTCCTGTATGGTTGCAGGGACTCCTATTAAAACCAATAACTGCTAATGGGGTTACAGCTTAATTTTTTAAGTGCCTCGATAACGATTATGAAGACATCCACATCTGTTTGTTTTATGTTGCTGATGCATATTAGAATGATCACTACTGTACGTAACTCTGGCAAACGAAGAGCTTGAGAAGTCTGAGAGGTAGAACAGGCATAAAGGTTCTTTATTACATCTGTGGTTCCATGGAGAACCTTTAACATCCATGAAAACTTTCCATTGCACAAAAGGTTCTTTAGATTATTAAAATGTTCTTCACATTAAGAAAAGAAATGGTTATTTTAAAAACCCAATGAAATGGTTCTTTTATGGCATTGCTGTGAAAACCCCCTTTTGGAAACTTTATTTTTAAGAGTATAGGTACATGAAAACGTGTACAGATGGAAGTTTGCTACAAGATCTTGCTCCAGACAGCTTTTCTGATTCCCACTACACATCAGCTGATGAACGCTGATCCCATTCATTACAGAAAAACTGTATTGTTACAGTAATGCTTGTCATGTCAAAATGGACGGCTCAACAGAGCGCAACATGTTGCAATTCTGTGACTTTTTGAGAGAGCAGAAAAAAAAAAAAAAAAGGCTATGTCAACAGACAATAGTGGGAAAGCTTTTTCAGCAAAAAATGTTCCCACTATTTCTGGGCATTCAGTTTGGCTGGAAATGTGGCATTCTCGGCTCACAGCGAGTTTCTGGATGACACATTAACACCTGGCGGTAACGGCAGCTAAAGCGAGCGCATGACATTGATTATAACCCTGCTGACTCTGACACTCACATCAACTGTCCAATCACTACCAGATATGAGCTGTGTGCTGTAAGCAGCACGCTTGACTGAAATAAGACAACACAATGTACGTGCAAGCAGATGGAAAATACTGATTCATGCAATAAAAAAGGAGACAAGAGGAAATTAGACAGTCATGTGGAAACTGTTAGAATCATTTTTCCAACCGACAAGGTGGAGGTGATGGTGCCGCAGCATCCAGTCGCCATTATATTCCATGCATTTACATTTAAAAAAAAAAGCCATTCCAAGTCAAAAAATTGCCTCCACACTGATCAGAATTTCAGGTCTTGAACCATGAACTGTTAACATCAGTGGCCAGAAATCTATGAGCTAAACCATATCTAGACCATGAAAATAACCTATAAGAATCAGAAGTTATTTACACTGGAAGCAGCTGATGTAAAACATCACTAAGATAATGATAAACATCACTTTTATGTCATAAACATTTTCACTGACGCACCATTTCACCCTGATGCACTATGTTTGTTTATGGGAAGCTTACAAAGTAACAGGCAGTTAAATCCTTGTTTGGCTCTTAAGGCAGTGAAGACACACTAACACACAGTATCTGTTAGCCGAGCACCAACACTGGAAATGGAAAAGGAAAATCTGCGGTCAGAAGCAGTCTGAAGCTTTTACTGGAACCGTATCACATTATAACACCTGTCGTGTTCATGACCAGCAGCTTAAGAAGCGGTTCCCTTTTGATAGGAGAGGCCTTGAGGGACTGTTATGAGCCATTTAAATGAGTTATTGGCTTGATCTGGACCTACTATTGACCATTAGTGTGTATACGAAAGCGAAAAAATCAATAAAAAGAGTGACACATGATTGAGACAGGGCAGCACAGACATTAACCCAAACAGAAAAGACATTCAGGACATAAGGCTGGTAAGATCATGGTTAGTGAGCAATAATGATGCAGTTAATAGAAGAGAAAAAAAAGGAAATCAAATAGTGGAGAGAAATGCTGTTTCTCTCTCTTTTTTAAATCTTGATTTTACCGTGGTTGCAGTCTTTCAGAACAGGTCTTTGTGGACTCAGACTGAGTACTTGTGTTGGTTCATCTGTAGAAATCAGGACATGGGACAAGACAAAGTGAGAGCCACTCTCACAAATAAACACACCTTTGGTCTCCATACATTAGATTTTTACTTCCTTGTGTAAGGAAAGCCATGCCACGCTTTAAAAAATGCTCAGACTTCTTGAAGCATTTAACAGGTCCTTCTGATTTGACCGGTTCATTTGTTGGGCTCTCCCTGATTTCTATTGAAGGTGTTTCAGCTGCATTATACTCCATTAGTGCCTGTAATGCCTGAAAAAGTGTGCTGATAGTGGGGGGCTGATTCTGTACTGATTTCTATAGAAAAAGGTTTTTAACAGGAGTTACAGACTGTGAATTGTGCACTTACAGAACAACATACTATATATAATGGTTTAATCCTAAAGAATTTGCTGGACTAAAGATACAAGATATAGAGCATAATTTTGTTCAATTGTTTTCAACATTGATAATAATAATTATTATTACTTCAGCACCAAATGAGAATATTAAAATGATTTCTGAAGGATCATGTGGCATAACAACTGAAAATAATTCATGTTAAATGGTCAGGTTGATATTGTATATGCTACCCATTATCTGTCTGTAGCCATCTGCAGTCAACAAACCTGAGCCTCTCAGCTGGGTAGGACACATAACATGAAGAGCACGGAAGACACACTCTAGCTTATCTCACCCCTCACTGCGCTGGAAAAAGACTCTCAACCTCTGGGTGCTTTAGGGTGTTACTATAAGGGAAAATACAGTTATCCCTTCCAATCTCTGTCGGGATACTGGTCACCATTAAAAGGGTGTATTCTGTGATTATGGCCGACTGACTGTACATTATTGTGCTTATAACACAGCTACAAACAAACAAACAGACATAAAACTAGTACAGATATGAAAGAAATAAGCTGTTTGGAACAACAGTCAATTAGAAGGTAATACCTGAATGATTCAATAGAAAGAAAGAAAGAAAGAAAGAAAAAGTCAAAAAATTGCCTCCACACTGATCAGAATTTCAGGTCTTGAACCATGAACTGTTAACATCAGTGGCCAGAAATCTATGAGCTAAACCATATCTAGACCATGAAAATAACCTATAAGAATCAGAAGTTATTTACACTGGAAGCAGCTGATGTAAAACATCACTAAGATAATGATAAACATCACTTTTATGTCATAAACATTTTCACTGACGCACCATTTCACCCTGATGCACTATGTTTGTTTATGGGAAGCTTACAAAGTAACAGGCAGTTAAATCCTTGTTTGGCTCTTAAGGCAGTGAAGACACACTAACACACAGTATCTGTTAGCCGAGCACCAACACTGGAAATGGAAAAGGAAAATCTGCGGTCAGAAGCAGTCTGAAGCTTTTACTGGAACCGTATCACATTATAACACCTGTCGTGTTCATGACCAGCAGCTTAAGAAGCGGTTCCCTTTTGATAGGAGAGGCCTTGAGGGACTGTTATGAGCCATTTAAATGAGTTATTGGCTTGATCTGGACCTACTATTGACCATTAGTGTGTATACGAAAGCGAAAAAATCAATAAAAAGAGTGACACATGATTGAGACAGGGCAGCACAGACATTAACCCAAACAGAAAAGACATTCAGGACATAAGGCTGGTAAGATCATGGTTAGTGAGCAATAATGATGCAGTTAATAGAAGAGAAAAAAAAGGAAATCAAATAGTGGAGAGAAATGCTGTTTCTCTCTCTTTTTTAAATCTTGATTTTACCGTGGTTGCAGTCTTTCAGAACAGGTCTTTGTGGACTCAGACTGAGCACTTGTGTTGGTTCATCTGTAGAAATCAGGACATGGGACAAGACAAAGTGAGAGCCACTCTCACAAATAAACACACCTTTGGTCTCCATACATTAGATTTTTACTTCCTTGTGTAAGGAAAGCCATGCCACGCTTTAAAAAATGCTCAGACTTCTTGAAGCATTTAACAGGTCCTTCTGATTTGACCGGTTCATTTGTTGGGCTCTCCCTGATTTCTATTGAAGGTGTTTCAGCTGCATTATACTCCATTAGTGCCTGTAATGCCTGAAAAAGTGTGCTGATAGTGGGGGGCTGATTCTGTACTGATTTCTATAGAAAAAGGTTTTTAACAGGAGTTACAGACTGTGAATTG
Source organism: Sinocyclocheilus anshuiensis (assembly GCF_001515605.1). Lineage (NCBI taxonomy): Eukaryota > Metazoa > Chordata > Actinopteri > Cypriniformes > Cyprinidae > Sinocyclocheilus > Sinocyclocheilus anshuiensis. The sequence goes on along the minus strand of NW_015549652.1, from coordinate 204,096 downwards.
TGCACTTACAGAACAACATACTATATATAATGGTTTAATCCTAAAGAATTTGCTGGACTAAAGATACAAGATATAGAGCATAATTTTGTTCAATTGTTTTCAACATTGATAATAATAATTATTATTACTTCAGCACCAAATGAGAATATTAAAATGATTTCTGAAGGATCATGTGGCATAACAACTGAAAATAATTCATGTTAAATGGTCAGGTTGATATTGTATATGCTACCCATTATCTGTCTGTAGCCATCTGCAGTCAACAAACCTGAGCCTCTCAGCTGGGTAGGACACATAACATGAAGAGCACGGAAGACACACTCTAGCTTATCTCACCCCTCACTGCGCTGGAAAAAGACTCTCAACCTCTGGGTGCTTTAGGGTGTTACTATAAGGGAAAATACAGTTATCCCTTCCAATCTCTGTCGGGATACTGGTCACCATTAAAAGGGTGTATTCTGTGATTATGGCCGACTGACTGTACATTATTGTGCTTATAACACAGCTACAAACAAACAAACAGACATAAAACTAGTACAGATATGAAAGAAATAAGCTGTTTGGAACAACAGTCAATTAGAAGGTAATACCTGAATGATTCAATAGAAAGAAAGAAAGAAAGAAAGAAAGAAAGAAAGAAAGAAAGAAAGAAAGAAAAAGAAAGAAAGAAAGGAGAACAGAAAAAGAAAAGACTCAACAGGAAAGATGAAGGATGCGATTGGAGGAGTGTGAGGAGACTCACCTCGGGGTCGGGGTGCTCTTTTCCTGCGGTCTCTGAAAGCGGCTCCAGACTGCAGTGCCTCCAGCAGACAATCCATCACACCGGTCTCATCGTTCTCTACAGGAGAGAGGAAGAAAGAAGAGAAAAACATTAGGATGTGGAGGGTCATTCCATAGCATCACTTAAGGGTCTCTGCAGGAATGCTGGGGGGGAAGAAAAGTGTCCTTCTGTGGTCAGTATATCACAGCGCCGATTCGGACAATTTGAGAGGCAGACAGGCTCTTAAACTCCTCTATACATCTCTGCACCTCTACACAAATCCATGGGTGTTTTGTAGCGTTTGGAGGGCCGATCGTAAAAACAGCCGAGTGGTGCAGGCAGTTAACCTCAGGCCACCGGCTTTCACATAGAGGGACTCCAGAGACACAAGGAGGCCTGTGGGACAGGCAGGAGCAACATCACACCTCTCACTGTCACAGACACATCACGCACGTGCTCACATTGCTGCTTACACAAAACTTTACACACACACACATCCAGTGACAGAGAATAAATCAGGTTGGCAGGAAAGTGTGCATTTCAGCATGTTTGGAGAAAACGGCTTGTATGAGAGAATGTCGGGTGTGTGTTGAAACTGTGGATGGGTGAGTGTGGGTAAGCATTACGGGCCTTGACACTGTAACCTCCAAATATTAATCTTTACACTGACACAGCAAGTGCACACACACACACAACACAAAACAAAGCAAAAAGCATGCGAGCGTGTGTGCTAATGCTGCAGAAGTGCCCACTTTTCCACTGACAGGTTGCGACACCTATCATCTGGGCTGATTCAGAATTAAACCAGAACTGTTTTCTGAATAACCTGATTGTCATGACATTATTTCATGAGAAATAGAAAATAAAATACAATCACAATAAAAAACAAACAAACAAACAAAAAAACTAATAAAATATATTACACATAAATGATCTATTATAATAAATATTATAGAAAAACAATTACAGTCATATTTCAATTATATGATTAACTATTAATAATTTACAGTTTACAATTTAATAATTTACTGATATACATACCATTAAAAAATCTTTCTTTTGACATTATTAAGAGTACAGTATATTTAAAATAAAAGCAGCTGAATGTAAGAGGAGTTTACCTTTTTTCTATTTTCACTCAAAAGAACAAATCTTCCTCTATTGTATCTGTAATTCAGCGTTTAACTAAAATGTAAAACCTAAAAGCAAACACACAAGTATAGGGGCTTTATAAAAGAGACTGTCTGAAGCATCTTTGGGATTGTACCATTGTCACGGGTGCTTGCTCTCTGTAAAAAGCCAGGCAGACTCAGTCATACACTCAATAATATAGTGAGGCCATTTTCAATCAGCAACTATTGTCTGAGTAAGAGAGGGATGGTGAAAGAGAGAGAGTGAGCATGAAAGTGAGAGAAAGAAAGTGAACTGTGGGTAACGGAGGAGAAGGTATAGCTCTTTTGTACGGAGTTCTGTCAGTAGTTCAGAAGGGGCAGCCGACCAACAATGAAAACTCTCAGCGAAGAGAAAGCACAGAACTGTTGACCTTTACTAGCAAAGCTTCAATTAGACATAAAGAGTGTGAGTCTGTGATAAAGTGTGTGTATGATAGACCAACCACTTATCACCTCTCTCTCCCACGGAAATACAATGTCTTGCTCAATTTAAGCCATTATAATTTATAAAAAAAATTTTTTTTAAAATCCTTCTTTTGACAATATGAAATGTTTCAAGGACTGAAACTTAATTTACATATGAAATGATTTGCTGGCAAATATGCTTCAAGTACATATATTTTTGCACAAAATGCATTAATAATAAGAAGAATATTTTGAAAAGCAGAAACTACAATACATACTGGCTTTTCCCTCGAGTACATACTGGCTTCATTTTATCCATTCTTCCAAGGCAGATTTGCTCCAGGTTTTTAAAGTTAGTCAGATGACACCTGAACAACCTGATCCTGTCAAACAGTGCCACCTATTCTCATTGCCAAGGCCATTATAGGACATTTTATGCTTTTGAGCATTCATCTGGCCTTGCACCTGGGACTTTTGTTTTGGTATAAAAAAAAAAAAAAAAAAGATACTTTTTTTCCCTTTGATTCCCTTTTTGGCAGAATGAAATGTGTAATTTTGTCAAATTTTCCAGTATTTTGCATCATCCACTTTTCCTTTGATTTTAAAAGCATATTGTGGGACAATACTAAATTTGTAGCATACATGTAACTCTGAAGCTAAAAATGGTTCTATGTTGGTCTCATCTGACTACAAAACATTTTCCCCTGAGCAACTATGCCGTGTGTCAAGACTTTTGGCAAACTCCAGAAGTGCTGCGACATGGTTCTTTTTGAACATTGTCCTCTTTTGTGTCACACTCCTGTATCGGCTAGCATTGTCCAGGGCTCTTGATGTGCTGTCTGGTGCACCCTCAGCTCCAGAACTCTGTAGCCCCTTCAAAGTGTCTGTTTGCCTCTCTGTAGCTTCCATCACAAGACTCATGCTTGTTTGTGCAGAAAATGTTGTGGAACAACCCAGACTAAACAGTTCTTGGGTGGTTTGATATAGTTTCCACTTGCTGAAACAACAATGCCCACTGGGATATCCAAAGTGTTATGTACTCTTTTGGCAATTTATGCATTTGTTTTATATATGCTCTTTAGTCATTATTTTCACCTGTATAATATATTTCACAGACTGAATACTGCTCCCATAACTGTGGGAGTTTTTGATCAAGAATATGTGTAAGTGATTTTAATGATTCACAGGTAGAGACCAATTATAAAGCAGTTGTGTTCTCAGAGCAATTGTATTTCATTTGTGTAACCGAAGAGCTTCTACAACCCAGGTACTGAATATTTATATAAACAGCATATTTCATTTTTTATCTGTTATAATATTGTCTACTCTTACATAGCGCCACGTTAAAATCATTTTAAATTATTTGAGTTTCAATGTTTAGATTTGTTACTGTGTGCTTGTGCAAAACTCACCATCATGGCTTGTGGTGGTAGTTAGGGTGTTACTAGGTGGTTGCTCACTGGCCTGAGTTAAAAGTGCCCATTATTAAATCTCTAAGATGTTCTGGTTCCTAAATATGGCTCCAGTCCTTTTTTTCAAAGCGAGTCTATTAGACACTAAAATTTACCAAAACATTGATTTTATATATTGACTGATAACAACACAACAATACAGAAAACATTAACGTCAACAATTTATCTGTTATAAATGGCTGATAATAAAATTATATACTATTTTTTCTAGGAAAGTAAATTCAAAATGAAAGAGTAAAAATGTAATCAATTTTTAAATGCTAGAAGTGAATTTAGGCATCAAAATAATTTACAGTATGAAAAATATAATATTTGAGATTTGCTTAATATTATATTGATATGTTTAGGGCTGCAACTAACAATTATTTTGATATAATATATTTATTTTGCAATAATTATATTATAGCATTAGAAACAGCCTACTACTGTTACTAAAGAGCTTATGCATATTGGAGGACTAACCCATACAGAAAGCTAAAAAATGATTTTGGTAATCACCAGTACTGTTAGTTTAGAGCAGAAGTGGCACAAACCATCATTTGTTAAAAACCTTACATAAATTTGTTTTATGGTGGGGGTAGTGAATGTACAGCGCTCTCTTCCACCTTCAATAGGTCACCATGCTTGGCCACATGTCACGTCACTTTCACTTTCACTTTCATAAAGACGAATAAAATCACAAACTCAGTGGTAACCAATAGGTAAGAGTAATGTTCTGCAGGAACACACGTTCACTTTGACCACAGTCACGTCATAGCCCGATTCGGACGGTAATTGTTTCTCATATGGACGTCTGTAAAAATAAATGTACTTATCACCTCAGTGATAAAACTCATGGATTCCGAATAGGGCTTAGTGTCATTTCTTTATCCTGTTAAAGGCGGTTTTGAAGCGTCTGATATTTATATTCAGACAACTACACGCCCTTTATCCTGTTAAAGGCGGTTTTGAAGCGTCTGATATTTATATTCAGACAATTACACGCTGTTATCCCCTTACAGTTCCTACTCTCATAAAATATGCGCAATGCATGTTGACCTTTAAACCTTTATTTAACTTTCAACAACAGATATTTCAGCACAATTAATGTTTTGCGCTGATTATTAATTGTCTCTGTTTTCCGTCTGTCTGACGCGCGTGCACGCACCCGCCGCGCTGGCGCTCATTCAGTAAAGATTAAAATTTAACAGACTGTCAGGACGGACCTTTATGCAAAACTGGAAATGCTCGCGTGAATTTGTGACATTTATACATAAGGATATGACCATTAACTGAAAGTTTTTTTGCGCTGAGGACGTACACGCATCTGTTAAAGCGCCTGACAGGGCAAGCCATTACGCTAATGCATTAGCTTAAAGCTTAAAATAAAGAATTCTCATGTTTTGGGTAGCTTGGATCACGTAACTCTCCTGCAGCATCTCATTCTGTTTCCTCCACTATTTTAGATGCATTTTGTCCATAGAAATAAATAATTCAGTGCTTTAATTTGACGCGACCGGCTGAAGTTGGATGTGCACTGTGGGCAGACCCGATTAATCGATAATGAGAATAGTTGTCGATGATTTTAATAATCGATAATAATCGATTCAGCCCTAGATATGTTATTAAACTTTTTTTTAAGATTAAATTGATGTGAGTGTTAAATGATGGCAAAGGGAATTTAAATGGAGAATAATCCGATAATTGAAAATCTGTATTTTTTAATCTGTTTTTGCACATTTTATTATCTGCTAAACAAATAATCGTCATTCACTTAAATAATAAGTCGTTCACAGAACTCAGAACTAGTACTTACACACCTCTCCTCAACAAGCTGCATGACTGGCATCATAATTTGTTTTTGGAGGAAGTTAAGAGTCAAAAATCACATGAAAACAAGACAACATATACATGCAAAAACAAAAACTCAGCCGTTCCCCTTCTATCCGCTAACCAAGGGCAGTGTGTGAGTGAGTGTTGAACGAATGGGTTATATATATATTTTTTTTACTGCCGAGCACCAGGCCAAGAGCGAGTGGCTGGCACTGAACCTGACCACGAGAAAATGAGGCGTGAATGTCAATCACTTATCTCAGTGTTCCAACACCATACTCTTCACCCACAGGACCCTGGACTGCTGCAGCTGTTACGGCAACGCTTCGGAAACCAGAGCTCTCAGATAGACAGACAGACCAAAAGGCACTAACGGACAGGTGTGAAAAGACATAAAGGTGCAAGACTAACTCGGTACTACAGAAAATCCAGTCGATAAGAGAGCAGGAAGAAAACAAGACAGGAATACGTAAGGCCAAGGGGAGAAATAATGACTACTAACATGCTAGTGAGTGGGGGCTTGAGGAAAGTCGAGATGTAATCATGAAAAAACAGATGAATGTCCGACGCATCTGTACGCGTGTGTGTGTATGTGTGTAAGAGACTCTTCGCTACACCCACATGCACACCTACCGTTCAATCAGACCTCACTCATTGCATGCAGCCTTGAACCAACACAATTTACAAGTAAGGGTCATGCTTAGAATATTTACTTCTTTCTGAGTAGAGCAAGAGCGGAGAGAGAGTGCGAGTCAAAGGAAATGAGAGTGAATATGGACTGGGATGAATGACATTAGCATGCACACAGTTTCCCAGTTGGTGTGTTTCTTCTTTTTTTTCAAAAGATAGGACCAGGTAGTCAGGTTGCAGGAAGGATGGACAGACAGACAGACTGTGAGGGTGTGATTTAAGGGAAATGGAGGAAGAGAGAGCGAACCCGAAAGAGTGATAAGTGATAGGAGGTGGCCTGCTGGGTCTCTGATGGAGGAGAGAGGGATGGAGGGTGGCTTTAATAAACAGCTGAGTGAAGAAGAGAGAGGAGGTGTGAGAGGGAAGGATATGGTGTGATTTAGCGAGGAATGGAAAAGACGTTTGGCTTGATTGCTGTTGTCTCTCTTCTCAGTCTCCCCCTTTCATAAATACAAGAGAGAGTGAATAGAAGCAGTGAAGCACTCAAACTGGAGAGAAAGACGAGTGGCCATTCCTCAAATAAAACCCTATACATCTACAGTGGGTATAGAAAAGAATCACCCCCTTTAAAATAATCACATTTTGTAGTTTTGCAGCCTGAAATGAAGATGGACACAGTTTTTGTTTTTTCCAGCTGTATTTACTCAGTGCAACTTATAACATCCAAGTGAAAGATATAACACCAACATGTCAGGAAAAAAAACAAAAAAAAACAGAATCCCTGATTTGGATAAAGGATCACCCCCCCTCCTAAAAATGACTTGTAAAATCAATCAGGTGTAGCAAATCACCTTCTCAATGGCACACAAAGCGATTTGACTTTCAATTGTGATCAGCTGTGCAGCACCTGGAGCATCTCAGAGCAAGAGCTCCTGGAGCATCTCAGTCCTTGGTAGTGCAACAGGGGTTATGCGCAACAGACTTCCGTATTCTGTTAACCAGGTCTCATTGCTTCCGGTTCAAGTGTTTTGCGTATGCTTTGTTAAATATTAAGCAGTTTTACTCAAGATGCCTTCAAAGTAGATACCAAAGATTATCAAAACCAATGTCCATAACATATGCGGACTGATATCTAAAAGTTTTTTTATTTTTATTATTTTCACAAACATTTAGATATAAAAATGTAATAAAACGTCAACCATAAAAACAGCTAGCTAGTTTAACTGATTATCTTAAAAGTCCATAGATACTGCTATTATTTATTACGGCTGTTTGCACGTTCTCTGACAAGCGGAAGTGATGAGACCTGTTTTCCGGGTTTGGTCAGGTGACTGAAAGATATAACACCATATCAGAAAAAAAAAAAAAAAAACATAATTACTGAGTTGGAAAAAGGATCACCCCCCTCCTAAAAATGACTTGTAAACTCTATCAGGTGTAGCTAATCACCTTCTCAATGGTACACATTTGACTTTCAATTGTGATCAGCTGTGGTCATTTTGATTAGCTCAGCATGAAAATAGCTTCCCTGGAGCATTTCAGTCCTTGGTAGTGCAACTGAAGCAAACAATCAACTATGGGTGGCAAGGGACTGTCAAAAGATCTCTGGGATAAATTTGTGGGCAGGCACAAGTCAGGAGATGGATACAAAAAAAAATTCAAAGGTTTATCAATCCCTAGAAGCACAGTGAAGTCTATTATTAAGTGGAAGGTATTTGGTACAATGCAGACCCTCCCTGGATCAGGACGTCGCTCCAAAATGGATGAAAGAGCCAAGAGGAAACTGGTCAGAGAGGCGAACAAGAGGCCGACAGCAACTCTGAAGCAGTTGCAGGAATTTATGACAAAGAGTAGGGATGTAACGATTCACTCAACTCACGATTCGATTCACGATTTTGATTTCACGATTCGATTTTCAATCGATTAAAGCTATCGATGGTCGATTAAGCAGTTTAATTTTGGGCTGCGTGCGGCTCATGCGCAAAACACGTGCGAGCGGCTGTGAGTGACGGTGACGGTATATAAATGTATCATCATTCATTCATAATGTACAAATTAAGTTTTTAATGTGATTAAAGTACATTAAAATAGAAACAACACTGACAATACGTTTTCCCGGAGCATTCAATGATGTCACTAAACGGTGATGCCACAACTATAAGAGCATCGTTCACAAGTTTCTGCATGGACATAGCCTAGGGCACAGGTTTTCGAGCCCTGGGCCAAAATGGGATGCTTTAAGAAAAATGTATAGCCAATGTAAGTAATAGGCCTAAAATAAAAATAATTTATTTTCATTTTATTGTGAGTGTGCAAAAATAAAAGTAAACACTTTTGTGGATTGTATATTACTCCAAAAATTTTGTTTTTTATTTTTGTGTTTTTTTGTTTCAGCTGTTCAATCACGCCGGTCAAGTACTGGTCATAATACTCACATAAAAATGTTTCATGTGAGCAACAGTGTGTTTTGCTGCAGCAGCGCTGATGGAAGTGGTTCACTGACTGCGTGGCTTGTATGGGTGGGTTGCAAGAAAAAAGCCACTCAAGAAAGGCCACATGCAATCACGACTGAGCTTTGCCAAAACGACACAGCAAAACTGACACACAGTGGTTGAAGGAGAAAAAGGTGAATGTCCTTGCATGGCCTCGTCAGAGCCCTGACTTAAACCCCACTGAAAATCTGTGGAATGACTTGAAACCTGCAGTCCACAAGCGGTCACCATCAAATTTAACTGAACTTGAGCAGTTCTGCAAAGAAGAGTGGGCAAATAGTGCACAGTCTAGATGTACAAAGTTAGTAGTAACAAATCCCAACAGACTAAAGGCTCTAATTAAAGCGTGGTTCAACAAAATACTGACACACAAGAAGGGTGATCCTTTTTCCAACTCAGTTTTTTTTTTGGTGTGTGTGTGTGTGTGTGATGTATTTCAATTACTTTCAGATTTCGTTCTACCTAGCAACCTCTGAAACTGCCCTTCCGTGATGCCATCTGTGTTGCTTTTCTTATGGAGGTCAAAGCGGTACACTTCCGTTGAAGCCCTGCTGCTAGTAAAGTGAAAGGCCTTTAGATGCATTTGCTCTTAATTGCCACACAATCACAATTTAGGAACACATGCTATAATGGGCGTAGAAGGTCTTTTAAAGGCCAATTTACAGCGCACCAACAGAACCAGACAAACGGCATCAGACGCGTTCTGTCGGTGAGGTGTGAATTGGCCTTAAAAGAGAAGCTACACTTCAGTCCTGCTCAAATTTATGAACTGTTCAATACATATCACACAAACACATGATATTCGCTGATCTGAGATCAAACAAATGTGTGTCAAGGAGCTGGACGGGTGTCTGCACGGGATGAGCTAAAATGACAGAACAGCACAATCATTTCTGACATAAACAGAGGCGCTCACAGTTCACATTCATTCTCTCTCATGTTTATCTGAAGAGGGTGAAAGAGAGATGACAAATAATAAAGACAGCAATTACCTCCCCTATAATCTTTCATCAACCCTCTTTTCTTGTTCTCATCTTTCACATCATATATTCCTGAACAGATACAAAGAGCACATTTGCTCAGCTGTCTGTCTGCTATGGCTTTGACAAAATCTGGCTAATCTGATTTGTCAGGTGCATATTCTGATTTTTAAACCTTTTCTGGAGCGTAAAGGTCAAATATTTTCAATATTCTTAAAGAAAGAAGGAAACGTCAGTGAAAGATAAAGAGAATATTGTTGGATCTCATGCATAAGCTCAGCAGGAGTTAATCTGCGGCCTAGAAGGTTCAATATATTGTAGAAATCTTAAAGAAACTCATGATTTGTGAACCTAGCAGAGCGGTAATGATGCCAATATTTGATACCCAGAGAACACGGAAGCTGATAACATACAAACATTGAGATCACATTGGCTCACTAATGTGATGCAGCTTTTGCAAACAAGTTGTTATTGAAGGGCTGGGCAGCCACAGCAATACTGGACCTGATAGGAAACCCACAGGGGTGCTGTTACACATTTCACATATAAAGTACATATCATAATTTATTTCTTATAATATATAAAAACATGTGGGGAAGCACTAATTGCATACAATAAATTAAGTTGGATGCATTCCTTGTGTTTTTATAGCATATACAATTATTTTTAATATATAAACATAAGAATATAAAATATAATAAAAAACACATTAAGACACTATATTATGTATAGTGTGTACAAACGAGGTCCAACATAATAAATCGGCGAGCAATAACAGCTCTTTAATGTAAATCTGAGTTCATGTCAGCATTAGCATTGTGCTAGGTAACTCCACCCACTGAGAAATCTCATTGGTCCAAAATCCTGCTCATATAGCTGTATATTAAAGTTCTGACAGGTTGTAAAAGTGGCCGTCGAGCAGTTTTTTGTTTTTTTTGGTGTGGAGTAACAAATTACTTGTAGCTGCGCACTTACTGAGTGAAATTCTTCCTGTTAAATTCCATTCTCTTTGTGTGGCTTGATTTCTTTTGAAATCTTTCACTGCATCTGTCTAAGTATATACTCCTTATAGGCTGTAGGGTTCAGAGTCAGTTTCATCAGCTCGTTTCTGAGCTCCAGGGAGCTGGGAGCCCCCCTGTGGCTTCTTCCTGGAGGAAAACCGATATCTGGGACAGAGTAGCCAGAATGCTGGGCTTTTACAGCACTTGCTGGAATTAGGAAGAGCATGGGCGACTGTGTTTGCTCCGTGTCTATGGATATGTGGCCTAATTCTGTTAGATGTCTGGTCTGTTGCTTTCAACAAGCACAGAGACCCTCCCCTCTCTCTGAAAACATGTTCATGTAGTTCCTTCTACTCCTCCGGTCTGGTCTTGAATAATCGCTCTCTCAGTGTGTGTGTGTCTCCAAAACATTTCAGAGGAAACTAGTGCACAGCTTCCTCTCCTGCTAACAGTGCCAAACCAATTTATTATATCTTTTCTCTGTCTCACATCCTACCACCCTCCAAAGAGTGGCCCGCTTACGCTAACCCTAACACATACAGAGCATCACCTCTCTCACCGGGGCTGTTCGGATTACCACGGTGCTTTAATTGACAGTCTCCATGGAGACGAACAGGAGAAGTGGCAACGGTAACCTGGAAACACAAAAGAGCCTATTTGTGCTGTCTGACTTCTGACGGCAGACAGACATCATCAAAAACTGTGAGTGAGAGATAAAGAGAGAGAGAGGGAGAATTGTTATTATTTTTGAATAAAAACCAGCCTTTCGTTCTCTTTTCTAAAGCAGTGCACACACTGCGCTTAGTGCAGCCCCGTGTGCTAGCTGCACACACACACACTCACTGCCGGCACACGCGTGTCACATCAGAGCTCTGAGTGCAGGAAAGAAAAGAGAGATAAAGAGGAACATGATTAGAAACTAATTGGTGTGAAAGAGATTTGTGATAGAAAGCAGAAGGGGGAAGAGGAAGCAGAGATGGTCTCTCTTTGAAGGCGACATTCTCCGAGAAGCTCTTTGATGTCGCCCCTCTGTTTGCGTCTCCTGCTGCACCTGAGCCAGGACGAATGCTAAAAAAAAACAGTATTTCCTTGCCACTTAAGGCTGCACAATTAATCGAAAAATAATTGCAGCAATTAACTAATTGGGAACAGTGTTCATTAAAACATTTTGTTTTTTACTCTTGTTGCAGTTTAATACTCTATTTGCAACATGTTTTCTTTTTGCAACGGCAATGGTTGCAACCACTCACAGACATGTCTACTCTAAGCATGAATAGCCAAGTTTGAAATCATGTATTTGAGTGTTTCTTGCACTATGTATACTTTTGGCCCTATAGAGTTTTAAAAAAAAATGTTTTTTCCTTCCATAATTTCCATCACAAGTCAAAATCATGCGCTAAGTAGCATTCTGTGGTGAAAATTACATTCTTGGAAAAAAAAGGCTGACTCATTTCATAGCTAGCATGCCATTTATCCTATATACACAAACATAACTCATATTACATAAACAATAAAATGTATGTATTATAAAATTTAACTATAAAACCAGCAAAAATAAGACAATACTGTTCAGAATTGTTGTTTTTTTGTAAGAAATCATTTTATTCAGCAAGGATGCACTGAACTGATCAAAAGACTTTTACATTATTAAAAAGATTTATTTTCAAATAAATGTTGATCTTTTGAACTTCTATCCATCAAAGAATCCTGAAAAATGTTAAAGTATTTTACAATTAAAAACATTTAATAATTTTTAGTAATACTATTTCACAAAATTACTGTTTTTACTGTATTTTTAATCAAATAAATGCAGCTTTGGTAGCTTACAGGGACAGGTGTGTAAAACATGGTAAATTATGTTCATCACATAATGAAGGAACATTTGACTTTTGCCAGCGGTGGCCAAAAAAAAAAAAAAAAAAAAAACTCACCAACAATAAACTTGAATGATAGTGTAAAAGTGCTTAAAGTTAAAGAAAACATCCAGGTACTGTACAGTGTAAAGAACTTTGTTTATAACGGGAGCTTGCACTGATAACCATAAACTTAACCACTCAGTCACTAAACAGTGACTTCATGAATACACACACACCTGCTAACTAGACTGAAGGGCAAATGAGATCGGAATAATGTGTGCTATAAAATGAGTACGATGGGAAAATGACAGGACTCCTAGATGTGTGCGTTTTGTGTTTTCTGCACACGTCGCACTGACGAGAAAGGCCAGATTTGGAGTCTCGGAGTAAGTGATGAAGTTTACGACAACAGGGCCGCAATAACAAAACACTGCAGGAAAAGGGCAGGAACACTGATGCAATTACATGTGGCAGGTAGCAGTTAGCTGCCCGAGTGGCTGCCTGATCAAAAACACTGACTATTGCAGCAAGCAGAGCTTTCATGCCTCAAGTAAGAAAGTCTGTACTTCTTTGGCTCTGGTCTATCCTGTGCTAATTTTTATGATAACACCGATTAGCTGCAGGGCAAGAATGGCTGCTCTGAGGCTCAGCATCTGTGGACAAGAGAGAGCAATCACACTGGTTGACTGGACAGGAAGCGGTATTAGCTGAAGAGACACCTGAGGCCTCCTGAAAGAGCCACGTTTATACACATTCAGACCAGTTGGGAGACTGCCAGAGCCTGCTCAACCCACATACACAAACTCACTCATTTACACGCTCTCTACCTCATGAACCTCTCTCCCTTTCTATCTAAAACAGAACACACTCCTCCACCTGTGGCTCAGCCACTCATCCTGGAGTGCAAGCAGAAAGACGGAGAGTGAGAGAGAGAGAGAGAGAGAGAGAGAAAGAAAGAGAGAGAGATTGGTCCTACAATAAGGGCCTGCATGCTCTGGCGTGAAGGAGTCAGTCCTTGCAGGAGGCCACTGCTGGTGTTTGATTGATGATGAAAGGATGAGAAAATAAATAGATAGAGAGAGTAGATACAAATATGTGAGGAAGCACCCACAGGACACTTTAGAAATGCGTCTGGGCAATATAGCTTAAAAAAAAACCACACAATATATTTGTGATTTAGTTTTTTTTCCAATAGCCAAAATGTATGTTTTTTTGCTCTGAAATGGCTTAAAATTGTGTTTTTTCATTTCCCATTATGACAACAAAATAGCCATTGTCCAAAACAGATTCAAAATGTACAGAAAATTCACTTACAAATATGCAAGGTTTTCAACTAAACAGAAGAATGGCAAATAACAATGTATTAAAATACAACAACAAAATTCGGGGTCAGTACGATTTTTTTTTACTGTTTTTGAAAAGTCTTTTATAATCACCAAGGCTGCTTTTACTTTATTTTTATTCAAATAAATAAATAAATAGTAATGTTATGAAATATTGCAATATTGAAATATTAAAAATAACTGTTTTCTATTTGAATACATTTAAAAATGTAATTTATTCCCGTGGTGACAAAGTTGAATTTTCAGCAGCCATTACTCCAGTGTCACATGACCCTTCAGAAACCATTCTAACGTTCTGATTTGCTGCTCAAGAAACAATTATTATTATTAATGTTGCAAACAGTTGTGCTGCCTTTGAAGAATCTCAAACAAAGTAAAGAAATACAATGCAGAACATTGATACACTGGGTAGCTGAATGAGGTGTACTTGGACCCAAAGAGAGAAGAAACCTTCTTCAGTTACACTCAGAGACGCATAACATTACAATGGAGAAACTATGCAATCGAGATAAGACAGAGGTAGACTAAAACAAAGAAGAAAGTCTTATGTCTTAAGTCTTAAGGATATAATCAGAGAGGCAAGCGAGTTAAGCAGAGGGCTGAAACTCTGTCTCTGACTTGAATTCATCCAATGTATAAATAAGTCTGACACGGACTGCCTGGACAGTGTGCAGTGCCCCCTGTTGAGCAAAGACAGCAGTGACATGTCAGTAAACCCTTAAGAGAAGTGTCTCATTAAGTTGAAACGGAAGCACTTTGGTTCTGAATGACTGTGTCATGAGACATCTAATGGAATCTACATTAACTTGAAAAGGTTTATTAGAGACCTGCTCTAGAAACTTAAACACTGAGATTTGTTTTAAATTAAAGTGAAGGACAGCAGTCCTTCAAGAGAGTTAAAAAAAAGAGACAAAGAAAAGAGAAAAAAACCGAATGAAACTAAACCAAGCAGAATCAGATGAGCTTCAGTGGCTGTCCTTTAAAAATCCTGATTTATTCAATTCTACTGAGGATTATGCTTTAAACAGATACAAAAAATGCAGGTATCACCAATTATCACACAAACTTGTCAAATGCATCTCCTAATATTCATACTCCAGTTCTTAGCTTACCTCCGAAAGCACTTTCACATGACTCACATCAACGTTCCTCAATGGACTGAATTCTATGGATTGAAGTGTCAAGCTAGAGCATTAAAGTGCTGTTTAAAGTTGAAATAATACCAACTTTGAGCCACTGACCTTTCGAGGCACAGGCCTTACTTACTGATCGGTGAGATTTGATAGTTTCCTTTTGGGGGATTATTGATATTTTAAAGCCAAAAGTCAATATATACAGTACTGGCCGGTCTTAGACGTCAGTCTACATTTTGTGAGAGTCACTTTAAAATTTTCACATTAAAAGTCTCCAGAACAGTGGAAAACTACTTTTAATTTAAAAATAGGCACAACTGCAGAAAACTATTTTCTTGCTGTTTAACAAACATAGGCCCAAATGTAAGCCCTGTTATGATCCATTACAGAAATCATCCATGTTTATGCGCAACTCTTTAAAAAAAATAAAATAAATAAATATATATATATATATATATATATATATATATATATACACACAGGTG
>NW_015549652.1:184552-188356 GCF_001515605.1 Sinocyclocheilus anshuiensis | reverse complement strand
GCACCTGTATATATATATATATATATATATATATATATATAAAATGCATTATTATTATTACTATTTAAATTCCTGTGTTCCGTAGATTAAAAAATGTTAATTTATTTTTAATGTATTTATATTGTTTAACAATAGCTAGGCTAGCCAGAAATGAGAGTATCAAGATTATTTTGCTATAATTTGCCATCTTAAAATATATTGGCTTACTTCACTTATCTGGTCAATACTACAAAAGTGAAATCACATTTATTGGCTGATAGTACTATGACTGCCAACACATTATGCATCCCTAACTCTTGCCACATCTTGCCCATTTTAGCCCCTCACCCTTGCACTATACTTCATGGCCCACTGTCAACTACCACCTCACATCCTACCATAACCAAACACCACATTCACTACTGACTCCTCATCATGCCACACTCCATATTATCATTTGTAAGTGTGCTTTTGTGTTGTGTTTTTTGTATTAAGTGCATGAAGAACACACAGCGTGAGACCTGATTCAGACACAAAACTCATCCCAGTGAACACTGTGAGCCTGCTGTGTCCGTGTACATCCTCACACACATTCCTCAAACAGCAGGAGGCAACAGCAGAGTGGCAACATATATTATAGCAAACTCATTTCATGTGTGTGTCTCATGAGTGCACAGAACCTGTTTGTAATCCAATCACATCTCTAATATCATCATGCATTTCGTTGTATCATTATGATGTTGATGCTCGCTCAGATAAATATATAAAAGCCTGAGTAAACATTATAGGAAGTGTGTAAATGCAGATCGGCTTGATTCAGAACTGAGAGTCACTACAAAGCAAGGTCTTCAACATTGTGAAAGTCACAGCATTGAATTTCTATTGTGTGTGGGGTATTATAACAGCGATGGGCTGTTCACATGGTAACAGATTGACAACAGGACACACATATGCTCTCACTTGTGTCTCTCTTCTGTCGGTTTAAAACAAGCTCCTAGGAACGTGTGCAGGGACTCGTTTCATCCATCTTCAAAGGTGATTTTTCTAAAGCTCACTCTCGTGAAAACTTTTAGTGAGTAACTGATAAACATTTCACCTGTGTTGACCTCCAGCAGTCTCTTCTTCTTCGTCTGCCGCTCCTGCTTCTCTCGTTCCGCCTTCTCTTTGGCTATCCTCGCTTTCCTCTGCTTCTCCTCCGCCTCTCTTCTCCTTGCATTCTCCTTCACTGCTTGCTAGAGAGAAAAAAGACAGAGATAGAGCAGACTATTGAGGAAACAAGGAAAGTATGAAGCGAATAGATGTTCAGTGTTATGTGGAGACATTTCAGTTCATTTCAGTTCTTTAGATTTAGTGTTGTGTTATACGTTTAAATGTTTACAGCTCAACAACCTGACAGAAGCCTGACTTCAAAAACAGAAAAAGTTATAAGTGAATAAAACTTGTATATAAATTATAAGTGAATTTGATTTACAAGCATTAGTACAACATACTCTACCATTTAATCATTTTGGGACAGTAAAAATATACTAATACTTTTATTTAGCACAGATTCATTAAATTGACTAAAAGTGACAGTAAAGACATGTATAATGTTTAAAAAGGTTTCCATTTCAAATAAATGCTGTTCTTTAGAACTTTATAATCTTTTTTTTTTATATATATATATTTCTGAATTTTAGCCAGTTGTACACTCCATCAAATTGAATTTCAGCTGCAATCAAAACCATTCCCCTGATATACAAGACATTCTGCTGATGCGAATAAAACTGAGTGGCACCAAACTAGAGCCTCAGTAAACAGTTGAATCTCTACAAATGTCCATGTGCAAAACTATTCAACCCCAAAAGTCAAAAAGTATTTGGCGGAGCATTCTTTACCCTTCATACCCTCCAATAAATGCTTCTGGCAAATGCTCAGAGGATCCTGACATCTTTCTATTGGACTCTTAGCCTACTGCTCATGTGAAAAGCTTCCAGCTCACTGACATTTTGTGCTTTCTGTGCTGCCACCACTTGTTTCAAATCCCATCAAATATTTTCAATGGGATTTAAATCCGGAGGCTGAGATGGCCACTCAAGGACATTCCAGGACCCATCCCTGAAACAAGTGCTGGTAGATGCTCCGTATCATTGTCTCGCTGGAAAGTCCAATGATAACCAAGCTTCAATTTACACACTGAAGGCATCACACTCTTCGCCAAAATGGCTTGAAACTTCAAAGAGTCCATGGTGCCAGTCACATGGACAAGACAATTTCCTGCAGCAACAAAACACCTGACTGATCCATCCCAAATGACTTGACGCTTAAGCTAGCTCAAACCATATAAAACAGCCTTGAAATTATAAACAGGAAATATGTGTCATTTTGTTATCGTTCTACCTTTTGTAAAAGCTGTTTATTTGTTACTCTACTGAAATTAGGTGTCATTATAGAGCTCCTGAAGGCTTACTTGTTTTAACACACTATTTTGTAACCTTACATATTAGCAAGTGATAAAAAAAAACAAAAAAACTACCTACTGAAAAATCACGACATGGCTATATTAAACGAATGCAATATGAATGCAACAATTGATAAGTTAACATTTGTAAACACTTACAATCTAATGAATAACTTTGACTGCAATCAAAATCATAATTAGTTACATAATATATTTGATTGCACAACAGTATATAAAATCCAATGTTGCATATTCAATAACATCATAAAAGTTCACAAAAGTAGGAACATTATAAAATAAAGCAAGTTTTACAAGCAGGCGACTTACACAACCCAGCAAAGTTTCAGGCATTGACAGTTACAGCATTTATTTTTTCCCCACCAAAAAATTCAGGGAAAAGTTGCCCAGTATTAATAAGTTGAATTAATGAAATAGTAGCACTATATATTACCTAATCAATTAACGGAACAACATTACCATGGTGGAGAAAATGTGCTACATAGAGAAAATTTTGATTTAAAAAAAGAGCAACAGTGAAAATATAGTCGAAGTAAGGAAGGAAGGAAAGAGGGAGGGAAGAAAGAAAGAAAGTAAGAAATATAGTCGAAGTAAGGAAGGAAAGAGGGAGGGAAGAAAGAAAGAAAGAAAGAAAGACAAACTGGAAGAAAATAGTGTTAAGTGGAGTAAATTTTGGCAGAAAGAGACCTCTCATTAACTAAGGCATTTTATTCCCAGGTTTTCACAATGTTCTGAGTACTTCAGATGTCTCCGAGAAAATCTGTGGGGCAAGAACAGAGCAAAATTTCCCTTCTTGCTGGCTTTCTTTCCTTTTTGACCATTAGTGGTTGAAGAGGGTTGTTAGAAATCTATAACTCCTCTCTTGGTTTGATGAGGGCTACTTGTCTAGGTGTAAGAAGAACACTCGGGCAATCAGACCAAGCTATCAGAAAGTAACATCATTAGAGCAGTCACCTTGTCCTAACACTTCATATGCCTCTTTCTTCAGCTCTCTTTCTCTCTGCAGCCTTAAAAGCCTTTTCCAGATAATGGATGTATTTCTAAGTGTGTGGAAAAGAGCCAGTGGCACAGCTTACACAAAGGTAAGATGTAAGAGGCAAAAGACGAACAGGTTTAACGAGAAAAGGCAGAAAGAAAGAGTGGGGAGAGGGAGTTCAACACAAATGGAGATATAAAGACGGCTGAGGAATAACCTGAATTCAAAATTCAATAATTTGAATATGGGTATGAGTACTGCATTTCTAGATTCTAAAGAAGTTAAATGCATTTACAGAACTAATGCACATATCCTGGGCTCAGAACTTACTTTTCTCACACATATGCAAATGAATATATGCTAAGCAGTTTTTTGCTTATATATATATATA
>NW_015549652.1:173899-184508 GCF_001515605.1 Sinocyclocheilus anshuiensis | reverse complement strand
TGTGTGTGTGTGTGTGTGTGTATACAGTATGTGTGTGTGTGTGTGTGTGTGTGTGTGTGTGTGTGTGTGCGCCAAAACATTATATTTCACCATCATATCTAATATTTGTCTTGTGGAAAACTTCTCTCCACACCTGCTCTAAGAGGGGATTGACAAAAAAAACACCTTTGTGAATGGCTAAAGTATACTTTGCTGTCTATTTTCTGCACAGCTCACAGATCTCGAACAGATCCATACTTGCAGCATGGCTATTGAATATGGCTATTGACGGTGGGTCAAAACAGAGTATAAGTCACACGATAACGAGGCTTATTCTCCATTGCGTGTGGCGGATTATGGCCACAGTCTGCGATCACAGTAAATCCTGACGAGCGGAAGAGGATAGTGAGATGGAAGGTGGGCTAAATCAGCTTTCCTCTCCACATCCCTGTGACTGTGCGCACACACAGAGCGCTTTAAACACTTTCATTAGAATTAGGGGGAGAATGAAAAGCAGCAGTGCATGACCTCACGCTCGGTAGCACGCGGACATCAATATCAGCACTAATACAAGAGGGGGATTCATAATGACCCTGCCCTACGTTCAACACTTTTAGACTTGTAATTCACTGTTTGCGACTTGTTAGTTATCACTGATGTTGGCTAAATGCAAATTCTACACATTTCAAAACACTTTGCTACAAGGCATTGACTTTCTTATGCTACTCAAGTATCCAATTTAATATAGTGAAAGTCCTCACTGACAAAGCAAAGGAGGCAACTAAATAATTTACATTCAAGCTTGTTTCTGAGCCGCAACTTGCTCAGTAGGGCTTCCTACACAGAAAGTGATGTCAGCGGTAGGCACCTATAATGGGATGCGGCGGTATTGCACAGATGTCGTTTCAACACTTCAGAAGCATTACACAGAAGGAGGTCTTACCTAACGTGCTCTGTTTGTGACTGGTAGCCTCATCTGAACCACATGTGACAGGTAAGTCAATGCAACCTCTCGCACAGCCAGCGGGTAAAGCATTGATAGCCGTTTAGAGTAAGAGATTGTCAACAGGCGCAACGATTAAGTAGACAGCACCTCGTTGTACGACAGCTCCGGCGTGAGTCAGCGTTCAGGAGCAGATGGGCCTACACTGAACGCTGAGTGAATTAGATGTTCAATAACAGCTCTGTGGAAAATGTGCAGAAGGCTGAGGATGTTCCATCATGCCTATTCAGCAGCATAATAGAAAATAATAACATACGAGCTGGTCTAATCCCTGGCTGAACATCACGATAGAAGAATTACCGACAAGAACAGGCTCTTAGAGAAACGTCACAACAGAAGAAATGTATGTTTCTGCATTGAATGGCATTATTATGTTCTTTTACACACTTCATTATCATAGCTACAGAAAAGGCCAGTTTGCTAAAGAAAGCATGAAAAACATGAACGTTTTCTAAAGATTTATGATTACCTTTATTCACATATAGGTTGAATTGTAACATACACAAGTCACAAAACCTGTTTTTAATGAGTAGAGATAATAGTTTAAATTGTCTGAGAGGCCTTAAAGGATGCACTATATTGTGCTGATATTGATTCTTTTGGATACAGTACAGTGTGCCGCTAGAGATACAAGTAAATCTCACAATGCCGAATAAATACTGAAAAGGTGTAACTTCAGTCTGAATCAATAGCAATCACTGTTAACGTACACACACCACTGATGAACTTAATCAAATGTGAATCAAAGCCACTGCCCCAGTCACTCCCAGTACTGTTGATCTCACACAGTGTATAAAGCTGCCACTGGCTGTGAGAGCATCAGAGATACAGAGGCATTGAATAGTGACTTAAATTTTGGTTTGTATTTCACATAGCTACTGTATGAAGTTACCAGTACATTCACTTTTTAGTAATTTACAGTATTCATACAGGTTTGGAACAGCTTGAGGGTGAGTAAATGAGAATTTTCATTGCGGAGTTGGACTTTTAAAGAGTTAACAGCAGGGCGCTGACTTGTAAATTCTCATGAATACACACACACACAAAGACACACAAAATAAAATGATGAGAGTTCAGGGAGACAAAGAGCGTGAGAGGATGTGGGTTACCCACATAGACACACACACAGTCTTTACTGTTAGCCATAGTCAGCATCCGTGTATGTGTGTGTAAATGACTGATGAGGGGTTAAGGGGAGAATCCCACACACAGCTGAGGTGAAGAAACTCCTCAGAATACACTATCCATCTCTCTCTGCCCCCCACACACACCATTACAAAGCGTTACTGATGAACTTTAACTGCTGGGCCGCGCTCTCTCTGGACATACTTTACAACATCAGCCATCAACCTCTCTGATATACCCCTTTACAACAGACAAGGTGCCGTCGCTGGAAACTGGCCCCAGTCAATGTGTTTCCACTGTAGACTTTGACATGATGGTTTTAGGTCATACGAAACTTAAACCTGCTGTGTTTAATCATAAACAAACATTGATCATAAACAAATATTAGACCAGGGGACAGGATAATCTCCTTACTATGTAAAGTTTTCAAATAATAAAAATCAATTCAGTCCTTCTAGACCAGTGGTCACCAAACTCGGTCCTGGAGGGCCGGTGTCCTGCAGAGTTTAGCTCCAACTTGCCTCAACACACCTGCCTGGAAGGTTCAAGTATACATAGTAAGACCTTGATTAGCTGGTTCATGTGTGTTTGATTAGGGTTGGAGCTAAACTCCTCAGGACACCGGCCCTCCAGGACGAGTTTGGTGACCCCTGTTCTAGACCAAAGGCCCGTTGCCACCAAGAATGATAACTGTAACTATAAAGTTTTAATAATCATTCTAATTCTATTAGAATAGGGAAGTCCACACCACAACTATAACACTAACACAAAGGAACATTGCCGTTGACAGCCAACCAGAATCCACTCCATTTTAAAGTGCTTGAGCATATAAAGCAAAGCTACTTTGTTGTGTTGCAAAGCTACTCCAGTGACTATTTTCCATTCCAATCTTAAATAAAACATTTAGAAATACTATTCAAATTTTATTAGATACAGTGGTGTGAAAAAGTGTTGGCCCCCTTCCTGATTTCTTCATGTTGTGTTCACTTGTGTTATCTTTTACTAATATTTAAATTTGTTTGATGATCTGAAACATTAAAGTGTGACAAACATGCAAAAAAATAAGAAATCAGGAAGGGGGCCAACACTTTTTCACACCACTGTATACATAACTTCAGACTTCACAAAGCCAATTTGCGATGCACGGACGGTGAATTACATTACTTTGGGTGTTAAAATATGCTCTCAAAATTACAAGACTCCTAGAATGTTTGTTTGTGTGCTGGATTTGTGGTAATGACATCAAACCTGCTTTTGGCCCAGGAACCATTTTGGTGGAAAATGCAGGAACAAGGGAGCTTCTGAAAAGAAGCATGGGTGCAAAATGTTTGCGTTTAGTTTCTCAATCTCTGCAAACTTCTGCACTTGTATCTCTTTGAGTCTATTTAAATCAGCATTCACGCTGAGAGAGACGACTCCATGTGAGCTGAACAAAGTGTGTCGGAAAGAGTCTAAAATGCTGTTACAAGTGATTGATGCCTGGCAAACTCTAAACTCAAAGCTGGGGCTCTCATAAGACATGCCTTAATATAGATCACAACAGCTGCCTGCCTACCTCATATAACCCTGCTAATCTGATGAAGCGACTCTCTCTACAAATCTGCTCTGCTCCTGCCAAGCCCGATGTGTCTGATTAGACTCCGCCCACTCTCCCAGTCAACAGGGGACTAAACTCCTCACTTCTCATATGCATAAATGGCCTTTAACTGTGTTAAGGTGGAGAGCGAGGGGAAAGAGATAAACACAGGGTGCAGAAATTAGGACGGAACTCCGCGGTCTCCCTCGCCCAGAAATCGTCTGTTTTCTCATTACAGAGCTGATCTCCATTTTCTAGTCATCGTTTGAACTTAATTACTGCAGTCGTGCCAGGACTGGGGCTCTCGCTATTTCCCCCCTTGCTCGCATCAAACTCAGTTTGACAGGAGACAATTCAGGGAGATTCAGACCCGCTATGGAGGGTTACAGTGACCGAAGCTAATTTCACTACAGTAATTGCTTTGGCATCGGACGAAACAGTGCCATTTTGTTTATGTTCTCAGAGTAACTCTGAGGCAAATTGAAGGGAAAAAACATCAAAGCAAAACGCAAGACTCATCAATGGCAGAAATCAGGCTTTCTGGACAAATTTCAGATCGAAACGTGAACACGTTTTAGTGATTCCTTTGTAAACTGACAAGACATGACTAACTACACAGAAACAGCTCTACACAATACCACACTCAAAGTGCTCTGCAGTTTCTAGAATTAGTGTAATACAATCTTATTTAGTTACTGGACATATATGGGGTATAGACAATTCTCCAAGGGAGGTGCTCTACAGCTGCCCAATAGGTCTCTGTTAGCACAGTTTAGCATCAAGCAAAGACAGAAAGCAGTCAATAGACACTGTTTATTCAAAGAAGCACTCTGCCTCCCTGTCTTTGTTTAACAATGACTGCCAAAGCACAGGGAATTCCCTCAATTTGAAGGTGAGTCTTGGACTGGCTGCTTGCCATTTGGTATTACATTTTATTTAGCAAAAAAACAAAAAAAACAAATGGAGGTGGTAAATAAAACTGTTAATTCAGTTACAGTAGTGGTTCTCAAACCTCTCCATGAAGTACCCCCAGCACTACACATTTTGTATGTCTCCCTATATCTGACACACCCACTTCAGGTCTTGCAGTCTCCATTAATGAGCTGATGAGTTGAATCAGGTGTGATAGATGAGGGAGACATACAAAATGTGCAGGGCTGGCCGGGGGTACTCCAGGACAGGTTTGAGAACCACTGAGTTGCAGGATTAAAGAAGTAATTACATTGCAAAACCAAGTGAACTGTCCACATCAGGAGTCCTGAAAGTGAAAAGTGACGTGAGGCCAAATATGGTAACCCATACTCTGAATCCAAGTGCACACACACAGCAGTGAGTAGTGAACACACACACACAACGTGAACATACAACCGGAGCAGTGGGCAGCCATTTTTGCTGCGGCACCCGGGGAGCAGTTGGGGCTTCGGTGCCTTGCTCAGTCGTGGTATTGAGGGTGGAAGAGAACGTTGTATATTCATATATATATATATATATATATATATACATATATAGTTAGTTAGTTATCTTTTCCCTTATGATGCCTTACAATGCGATCCAAGTGGGGAGCTCATTAGTTTTTGAAACAGTCATTATCGTTGAGATTAACTATATTAAATCTTGTATTTACTGCACTGATAGCTCTTATAGAGGACTATATAAGCACTTTAATTAACTTATATATCATCAATAGCAATTATAAATCTTGAATTGTTGTTTTATGGGTTGTGCCAAGGAGAGATGAGCGAATGCCCATTTTCCATTCTGCTCGCTCTCTTTTTCCGCCTGCAGGTCATCCCGTGTTCACCCACTCTCCCTTGTCTGTCTGCTATTAGCCACGGCCAATTGGATTCCTGTCAGCACCACCGAACTGCTGCTGGTCTATTTCAAACGGGTGGATGAGCAGAGGGGCAACACTCGTACACACACGCACACTAAAAGACTCTGAAACACACATAGTTCAATGTAAAATGACTAGCACTCAATGCACTAGGGGCTCAGGGCAGGCAAGGGCATGTCCAACATTAGCATCCTTTTGAATGTTAGTGATGAGGATCACACAGAATGAACCGTATGCAGCAGAATGTTCACCTCGTCACCTTCCTCACCTGGTCGGTCTGTTATGAGGAAGGTTGTGACAACACTTTACTGTTTTGATGTGTTTGTGAGCCTGCATGTAACAGTGTGGCTATTTGCTGATAAGACAGAGCTGCCAGCTAAAGGTCAAAAGTCAACTGTAGAAATGAAAGAGTTGTGGTTGCCGCAGCAACTCCCATGGTACAGGATTATGGGGTATGATTCAGAGGTTTGGCAAGGCTTGTGTGGCTCTCTT
This sequence comes from Sinocyclocheilus anshuiensis, assembly GCF_001515605.1. Taxonomy (NCBI): domain Eukaryota; kingdom Metazoa; phylum Chordata; class Actinopteri; order Cypriniformes; family Cyprinidae; genus Sinocyclocheilus; species Sinocyclocheilus anshuiensis. Next base: position 178,499 of record NW_015549652.1, on the reverse strand, counting down.
GAGCTTGTCTCATAATTAACTGCTGCTTAAAACAATTCACCCCCTTTTTGTCATTATTTTTTAGTATTTTACAAGTAAGGATATATTCTTAGAACAACCTGTAGCTCAGAGCGAGGTGTGAAATCAAATTACTATTACCATTTCGCCTAAGAGTCATGTCTCGAATCCTTTCATTTTCAAAAAGCACTGACCACAATGTGGCCGCATAGATTTTCAGTATTCGAATTATCTAGTATTCATATGGGTTATGATGCCCAAAAATGCTGCTGACGTAACTCACTGGGTTTAGAAACACAGTCAATGTTCCTATATGGAGGAGAAGTGAAAGAAGCTGAAGTGAGGTGGGATCTTCATCTCTCCCTACACAAATTCAATTATTCATAACAGTCTGATTGGCAGGAATGGTCATTTGCTGCTGCTGCAGCATTATTACTTTCTTTTTCTCCCCCTTTTTTCATTTAATTCTCCGTATGGCTCCCATATTAGTCTGTCTCCTAGTCTCTCTTTTTGTCTTTTTCTTTCTTCATTTTTGTCACTTTTCCACCCTAAGAAAGAGAATAGGAAAACAGGGTGAGGAAGTCGGAATGGAATGTGTGTGTGTGTGTGTGTGTGTGTGTGTGTGTGTGCGCGCAAGTATGTGTCCGCGCTTCTGGGAATCAGTGGAGCAAGCGGCCAAAAACAATCTCCATCAAAACAAAGCAGTCAGAACTGAAGATAAAGCATGATAGAGATGTTACTGAGAGGATGACTAAGCATGTGTGGCTGCAGGTCTGCATGTGTGTGAGTGTTTGGCGTGCAGGAATGTGTGAGTGCATACAGTGCTGCGGTAAGGTAAGTGTGTATGAAGGCCTGTAGCCTCTTGCTCTACTGCTGGTCCCCTGCCACTCCTCAGCATTGATTTAAACAAGCTGCTTCTGAGGGCTGAAAACTCACTGACCTGGAAAAGGGCTGAAAGAGGGAGAGAGTGAGGCCCGGGACATTCTGTTTGAGGGTGAAAAACGGTTAAGGTGATGAGTAGTCTCAAGTTGGGCTCAGGTGACTGTGCTGTGGGATGTGGTTCCCATTCATTTATTTATTTGTGGCGCTCGCCACAATATCAAAACTGACCGATTTTCCAAAAGGCTTCTTTGAATAAACATGAGCACGTAATGCACATTGAAAAATCAAAACGAGGCGCGGGTGTTTTTATATCACTGTATTTCTGAAGGAAGACTATCTTTAGAAAAAAATTCGATTTCATTTTCATTTCATCTTTCATGTTATATGCTTGATAAAGCAGCGTTCGTGAGCTCAGCGCTGCTTTGTGTACAGCCGTTACTGGGGAAACCTCTGTATCTCCCACTTTAAAGCATCTTCTGCTGGCAGAGAACGAATTTGCATTTTCAGTAAGTCCGTCTGATTTACACAGCAAACATATTTTGCTTTTCCTATATCCACGGGCTCTGCGGATAATCCGCGGGTCGGGTAATAAAAAATGCATTCTGATTATTTGCGGGTGGATAAAATAAATGAAGCAAATATTAACTACATTTTTTTCACGAGGCAGACGATTTCGTGTGTGTGTGTGTGTTCGTTCGCCTGATCGGGAAGTTGCAGTGACAGAAACGGTGACATTCCAGATAAAGTTTGAAAGGAGTAAAGCCTGTGTTAATGCTATTGAGTAGGCTATAATGGCCAAAGAAGATATTTTGTTTTATAAATAAACGTTAATTTAAAAGCAGCCCACTATCAGCGTGTTATGTTACCGTTATCCCTTAGGCTCCGACGATGTTTTGTTCGGTCCTCCACGCTGTGACAACTCACAAAAGACTATTTTTAGCCAAGCAGCATGGAGAGCTGCTTCAGAAACGTGCTGCGGTATAAACACATGCATTTGAGCAGCCGCGATCAGCTCCGGTTCCCGTGGAGCCGTAACGCGCCGCAGACGCGTTCAGTGAGGCGCAGATCAGCTCTAACGTCACTGAATCTGCTGTTAAAAATGAACCATCCATTCATCATGCAAAACATACACGACAAATAGCGAATTTTTCATTGTTTCTTGAAACGTCATAGCATTTCCACACCGGCGATGACATGACTGCAGCGACCAATTCATTTATGTCCCCACCCATCATGTACGTCGTCACGCGTTGACGTCAACAAAGTTAGTGAGTACCGATCGAGTCATAAAATGCTTTTATCGGCCGATAACGATCTCCGGCTGATCGATCGGAGCATCCCTAGAATTAATACATAAATATGACACTGACATCATGATTATTTCACTTAAGTTAAAAGAAATTAATAAAAAAAAAATTCTAGAAATACTGTAGTTTATTGAAATATTGTATATTATATAATGGGGAGACTGGGGTAAGATGACCCACCCCCTGTATCTTAGCAACTGTACACTTTTACTGTCATGTGACCATATATTTTGGAACCACCCAACATTTCTGCCAGATTGTGAAAAGGAGAAGCATCCATTTACTTTAAAAAACATTTTTGGCATGTCAAAGTAAAATTTTAGCATAACAGATGTAATGGCTGTTACATCAAAGCAAATTTATCCAGGCCTAAAAATATTTGATACATATAGGTTATTTAGCAACATATAAAATCCGGCAAATTATGTTTCTAAATATTAGTTTGAATTGGTAAGCAAGCTAGTTTTTTTCCTAAATGGAAAAGTGAGCCAAATGCTGTGCGATAAATTAGGCCAGCGTTTTAATTTACCCCACCATAAGGCTCTGAAGTATAAACTGGTATTTTAATGTGATAATACGCAACTGGTTTAATTCATTATATACACACACACACATATTATTTGTTGTTTATTTGGGACAGTGTACAAGTACACCAAATCCTTCTCTGATAACAACCAGAAGATGCTTTTCCCCACATTATAATCATATACAGTATATATCAATATATATGACGGCGCATCTTACCCACTAACTCGGATCAACTTACCTCTAACCTGGGGCAAATTGAGCCACAGGAAAACTTTTTTTATAAGAAGCCATATTTTAGAACCCGTTGTCATAGATACATTCTGATCATTTAAAATGATAGGAAACATCCTCAAATTACTTTAGATACTTTCATTATTCTTTTGCCTCATTTTCCCTTATCCTGAGGACCACATTAGTAAAAAACAATTATGATTGTGATTGTGTGTGTGTGTGTGTGTGTATATATATATATATATATATATATACACAAACACACGTTGCTGCCGTCAAGCTCCGTCAAGTTAATTATTTGTCTATTTTTTTAATCTTAAAATCAATTTTATACACCATCATTTTCGTTTCTATAACGTGTGAATATATCCTCCATCGTCTTCTACAACAAAAACAATCAGAGCGCCTTGCTATCACTAGTTTTATTTTGATTTCCTGAGTCCGCTATTAGCATATAGCCCGTTAGCATCACCAGTGTGGTTGCCGCTAATCTCGCTTACATTGCTAATACTCCATTCACACACATTACCATTGTTTTACTCACTGTTACTTGCTTTAATGGCGGATGTGTGTCTACCTTTGAGTGCAGGTGAGGACACTTTTGTGCTGCATTCAGTGCAGCTCGAGCTGGAGGCCGTGGAGAAGCAGATCCGCGACCTGGTGGAGAAGCAGGCCCAGCTGAGAGAGCGGAGAGCCTCGCTGGAAACCTCCCGGGCTGACGCTCACAAGTCCGGGATAAGCATACAGCACGCTGCTAACAGTCCCACCACCTCTACTCCGTGTGTTTCTCTGCACAGGCCCGGTGCACCCAAGACGCGATCTTCCCAGATGTCCTTCACTCTGGCGCCTGGACACCACAGACCCTGGGTACACCCGCAGCGGAAGACGCGAGCCAGGCCCCGGGCGACGACCTCTCCCCCTCCGCCACCTCCGGTCTTCGAGATCTCCACCCGGAACTGCTTCGCTCCTCTCCGTGAGATGGAACGCAATGCTCGGAGACCCTGGCCCTGTCCCAAATGGCACCCTAAACCCTCATGGTCTTCCTCTGAGTGCACACTTTCGTGACGTAATGCCGCTTTGACTGTCGGGTAGATGTCTGCAGTGGAGCTCGCCCCAGTGCGGACTCGGCAGAAGTGCGGATCGAGGGCACATAACGGCGCAAAGGGGGTGCTCGCGAGCACCCTTCTGAACGCTAAAATGACAAATGGGACACCCTACGGTCTCGTGGACTTACGGACACGCGCACGCGGCGGCCATTGTAAGTCCATAAGACTGCAAGTGCACATGAAGTGTTCCATTTGGGACAGGGCCTCCATCGTCCGGCACATCCGTGCTACGTTAGCCGAAGGTAAAGTGCTCACTCACTGTTTCCCTGGTGCTCGTGTTCTCGATGTTTCTGCTCAGATACCCACGATCCTGAAGGGCGACGAGAGTATTTCATTCGAAATACTTCTGCTTAATGTTACACTGTCAGATATGCAAAAGAAATCTATCGTATCTCTTGCTCTGGCTACTATGTATAGACCACCAGGGCCGTATAGAGATTTCCTAAAATAATTTGCAGATTTCCTCTCAGACCTATTGGTTACTGTTGATAAAGCGCTAATTGTCTGAGATTTTAACATTCATGTTGATAATACAAATTATGCATTTAA
>NW_015549652.1:172146-173741 GCF_001515605.1 Sinocyclocheilus anshuiensis | reverse complement strand
GCGGTGTTGCAACAATATATAGTGATATTCTCAATGTTACTCAGAAGACAGGATACAGGTTTAAATCATTCAAAATACTTCTCTTTAATGTTACACTATCAGATATGCAAAAGAAATCTATCGTATCTCTTGCTCTGGCTACTGTGTATAGACCACCAGGGCCGTATACAGATTTCCTAAAATAATTTGCAGATTTCCTCTCAGACCTATTGGTTACTGTTGATAAAGCGCTAATTGTCTGAGATTTTAACATTCATGTTGATAATACAAATTATGCATTTAAACTTGCGTTTACTGACCTAATAAACTCTTTTGGAGTCAAGCAAAACATCACCGGGCCCACTCATCGTTTTAATCATACACTAGATTTAATTATATTGCATGGAATTGATCTTACTGATATAGATATCGTACCTCAAAGTGATGATGTTACTGACCATTTCCTTGTATCGTGCATGCTGCGTATTACTGACTTATTGACTGACTTATATAATACTGATTATTAACTATATGGCTCCGCGTTATCGGTTGGGCAGAACTATTGTTCCAGCCACCAAAGACAGATTCACAGATAGCCTGCCTGATTTATCTCAACTGCTCTGTGTACCCATAAATACACATGAACTAGACGAAATGACTAGCAACATGGGCACTATCTTCTCTAATACATTAGAAGCTGTTGCCCCCATCAAATTGAAAAAGGTTAGAGAAAAACGTACTGCGCCATGGTACAACAGTAATACCCATTCTCTCAAGAAAAAAACTCGTAGTCTTGAGCGCAAATGCAAAAAAACTAACTTGGAAGTTTTTAGAATTGCATGGAAAAACAGTATGTCCAGCTATAGACAGGCTCTAAAAGCTGCCAGGGCCGAGCATATCCACAACACTCTCTCTCTCTCTCTCTCTCTCTCTCACACACACGCACACACTCTCTCTCACACACACACACACACACTCTAGTCACTAGACGAAATGACTCGCAACATGGGCACTATCTTCTCTAATACATTAGAAGCTGTTGCCCCCATCAAACTGAAAAAGGTTAGAGAAAAACGTACTGTGCCATTGTACAACACTAATACCCATTCTCTCAAGAAAGAAACCCATAGTCTTGAGCGCAAATGGAGAAAAACTAACTTGGAAGTTTTTTTAGAATTGCATGGAAAAACAGTATGTCCGGCTATAGACAGGCTCTAAAAACTGCCAGGGCCGAGCATATCCACAATCTCATAGAAAATAACCAACACTGATAAAATAGATATCAGAAATGCAATAGCAAATGTAGATTCTACAGTGTCTAATACTTAAGCGTCATTCATCGCACCCAAAGATAAACTGCAGTGCTTTACAACTATAGGACAGGAAGAGCTAAATAAACTTATCACTGCATCTAAACCAGCAACATGCCTGTTAGATCCTGTACCCACTAAATTACTGAAAGAGTTGTTACCTATAACAGCAGAAGAACCGCTTTTCAATATTATTAACTCGTCGTTATCTTTAGGTCCCGTCCTAAATCCATTCAAGCTGGCGGTTATTAAGCCTCTTATTAAGAAATCACTAGATCCTAGTGAACTGGCAAATTACAGACCCAT